>NC_060196.1:573960-666460 GCF_021184085.1 Oncorhynchus gorbuscha | reverse complement strand
TTTCCATCTCTCTCTTTCTCTATTTCCCTCTCTCTCTCTCTCTCTCTCTCTCTCTCTCTCTCTCTCTCTCTCTCTCTCTCTCTCTCTCTCGCTCTTTCTCTATTTCCCTCTCTCTCTCTCTCTCGCTCTTTCTTTCTCTCTCGCTCTTTCTCTATTTCCCTCTCTCTCTCTCGCTCTTTCTCTCTCTTTCTTTCTCTCTTTCCCTCTCTCTCTCTTTCTCTCTCTCTTGCTCTTTCTCTCTCTTTCTTTCTCTCTCTCTCTCTTTCTCTCTCTCTCTCTTTCTCCCTCTCTCTCTCTCTCTCTCTCTCTCTCTCTCTCTCTCTCTCTCTCTCTCTCTCTCTCTCTCTCTCTCTCTCTCTCTCTCTCTCTCTATATATATATATATATATATATATATATATATATATATATATATATATATATCTCTCTGATTGCCCCCATTCCATTTATTTTTTCATGCGGTTTTCTGTCTCAATCCACCTTAGCTCCACGTCAGTGACCACAGTTAGCTGGTTAACAAATACAGTCAAGTCAATAATACAGTGAAAGCAATCAAACTAAACACGAGGCCAGGAGTTTTTCCATGTGACTTGTTCATTTACAAAAAATCTTGCTCCTAGTTGTAGCCTATGCATAACTAGAGCTCATAACTACTTAACTAAATATAGCTCAAAGCTAGTTAACTAACTAGAGCTCATAGCTAGTTAACTAACTAGAACTCCCAACTAGTTAACTAATTAGACTTCATAACTAGTTAAATAACTAGAACTCCTAACTAGTTAACTAATTAGACTCCATAACTAGTTAACTAACTAGAACTCCCAACTAGTTAACTAACAAGAGTTCAGAACAATCTTTAAGAAGGTGTGATTGCTCCCAGGTGTGGTGGATTGATGGGTGATTGTGAAGCAGAAGGTGGAATGTGAAAGGAGATATCTATTTAGTGGCAATACTGAATGCATTCAACTGAAGTTAGTCTTCTGCATTTAACCCAACACTTCTGAATCAGAGAGGTGCCTGGGGCTCCCTTAATCCATGTCCACGTCATCAGCACCTGGGAAGCAGATGTTGTTGGGGAGGTTAACTGCCTTGCTAAAGGGCAGAACGCCAGATGTTTCCACCTTGCCGGCTCTGGGATTCAAACAAGCAACCTTTCGGTTACAGTCCCAACGCTCTAACCGCTAGTGGCGTCCTGACTCGACACGTTGATGACCTGCTTGAGCTGGCCACCTCAGGAGTCTGAACAGAGCTCAGCCTGGACCCTAGTGAGGATGTCTGTCCTATAGAGAGGACACATCTAACTGCCTTACTTGTTGTCATGTTGATGCATGCGTTGACATTCATATCAAGTCGTGGACCACTAAGGGCTAGGATACCTAGGGCCGGTCTCCCAGATTTAAACCTAATCCTAGACTAAAAAGCATGTTCAAGGCAGATTCTCCAATGAAAGTGTTTATTTTTTGTCCAATACTAAGATCTAGACATAGTAATGCTAGGTTCATCAGTCAACCTCACACCACTAGGAACAGAAAACCCCCAGGGTCTGGAAGAGTTTTAATGCTGTTGTTTTAATCATCTCTGCGTGTTTTCCTCTGTCACGAGAGACTGGCTTCGTAAGAACATCCTCCTCGGTCATTCCTAGCTCTTTCCTGGAACCCAGAAATAAACAGCCTTTTTGACACCGGCTGATATGGACTAGAAATTCCTTCTTTCCTTGAACGAGTGATCATGGTGTGCATGTGGTGGATGAGAGAGAGAGAGAGAGAGAGAGAGAGAGAGAGAGAGAGAGAGAGAGAGAGAGAGAGAGAGAGAGAAATATAATCTGTCCATACTGGGTGAAAGCAGAGTGGAGTGAACATGGTTCTGTGTCGTGTTGACCTGGCTCGACTCCACAGGGATTAGAGATTCCACTCTCTGTCTGCCTGTGTCCTAAATGGCCCTATACCCTCAATGGTGCACTACTTAGAGAGAGAGAGAGAGAGAGAGAGAGAGAGAGAGAGAGAGAGAGAGAGAGAGAGAGAGAGAGAGAGAGAGAGAGAGAGAGAGAGAGAGAGAGAGAGAGAGAGAGAGAGAGAGAGAGAGAGAGAGAGAGAGAGAGAGAGAGAGAGAGAGAGAGAGAGAGAGACGATAGTATTGATGAAGAATCTATTGAACATAATGCAAAAATCCCCATCAAAATCTTTCAGTTTAAACTAGACATATCGGGGGTTTGGAATACGTCTCAATCCTGTACCGGCCTTTCACATCTGAGGTGGAAATAGCAGAGCTACAGCGTTGTTTATCAGACTAGAAGACATCCCAAAAACTGGACTGTTTGCCAAGTGTCTAAAGCTGTCATCAAGGCAAAGGGTGGCTACTTTGAAGAATCTCAAATATAAAATATATATTGATTTGTTTAACACTTTTTTTGGTTACTACCTGATTCCATGTGTTATTTCATAGTTTGCATGTCTTCATTATTATTCTACAATGTAGAAAATAGTGAAAATAAAGACAAACCCTTGGACACACTACTCATTAGTAGGTGTGTCCAAACATGTGGCTGGTCCTGTATTTCCTGAGCGTTCTTATCTCCTAGTTAAAGGACAGACACATTAAAACCTTCTGATTTGACGCAATGAATGTATTATTCAATGTGTTTCCATAGGCTTTAGTAGTAAAGGCCAAATTCAATACCTTATCAAAACAGCTTTTTACATTATTTTACATTACCTGGAGGTTAAGCAGAAAGCAACTGCAGGATGAAACAGGTAGAAGCTAAAGAGGATCATACATTTAATGCATCAAAATCAATGGTGCTGAAATGTGATGAAAGGGTCGTCTGTTTGAACTGAAAGTAGAGGTCTGGGATGTGACAGGTCCTACTTTTATGGATCTACTGCTCTCTGGATGTGATACAATCACAATCACTTTATTTGCCAAGAGCATTAACACAAACCCAGAATGTGACTTAGTGGCCAGGTGCAGCCAGCAACAGACAATGCACAGACAGAATACAGACACACAGTCAACACAGTCATACACAGTATAAATACAGACAACAGACAATGCACAGACAGAATACAGACACACAGTCAACACAGTCATACACAGTATAAATACAGACAACAGACAATGCACAGACAGAATACAGACACACAGTCAACACAGAAATCAGAAACTCTGGAGAGTGAAACTGCTGATGTAAAAAGGGATTTATAATCACATTTTGATAGATTTCTTTATTGATAGACAACTGCTTTCAAGAACACACACAATGTCCACCTAACGATGTCAGAGAATGAACTCTGTGAAGTGCCAGATCATTTTGTTATCATATTAATATTCTATAAACGGTCACAAATTTTTTTAAATTCAAGTTAAAGAGAAACAACTAGTTAAACACGGACAGTTATTGAGGAAAAGTTCAACAATAGGACAGGATGTAGTAATATACAGCACAGGAAGGACTCCTGGAGGCCAGCAGAACAACAGAGGTGATTCTTTTTGTCTCAGTTGATGTCAACAACATTTTCTCATTCTCAGTATATAGTCAGTTCAGAGGGTCCTCTCCCTGCTCCAGGTCTCCACAACTGGCTTTGAAGTTGTGGTTGATGGAGGCAGAGGAGGGCAGATGATCTACCTGGAGATGCGGAGACCCTGGAGTTCCCAGACAGCTTGGTGACGATAATGAGTTCCCTCCCAGGCTCCCCCTTCCCTTCCTCCACCCCTTCCTGATACTCAACCCCAGCCCCCCCTCTCCTACTCCACCCATCCCTCCCTCCTCCACCAGTCCCTCCATCAGCACCCCCAGACTCTGTCTGATCCGGACGCAGAAGTTGGGACAGCTGAACGCGTACAGCACCGGGTTTAACACCGGATTCAAGAAGGCAAAGGTCGTCGCTATTGGCAACCCCACCTCCACCAACACGACCTTGGTCGGCCAGTACTGTGCAGCAACCTCAATGAGGCAGAACACGTGATAAGGCGACCAGCAGAGGGCAAACGTCGCGATAACTGATGTCACCATTTTGGTGAAGCCACGGGATAGGCCGGGCTCGGTCCGTCTAGAAGACAATTTGACGGAGGTGGAGGTAGGGGTGGAGCCTTTTGGGTTGGGGGTGGAGCTTTTGGTGTTTGTGTTGGGTTTTGACTCTCTACGTTCCACGTTGGTAACAATCAAAGCCCCAGTGAGTCTACTACTGCTGTTATTCCTCCTCCTCTTCCTCCTCTGGCTCAGACTGATGCCAAAGAGGGCGTAGCTCCCTGCAATCACCACTAGGGGGAGTAGGAACGCCAGGAACGTCTTGGACACGGCGGTCGCCGCCTGCCGTACCCTACAGTCCCTCTCCAGCTTCCCTGGCGACGAGTACAATCCAAAATGGTGGTAGCAGAGCTTCCTTCCGTCCGTCTTCTCCGTCACCGCCCGGAACAGGAAGTAAGGGAAGGTGTTGGCCGCCGCCCACAACCAGCCCAAAGCACACACCTTGGAAGAAGAGAAAGGAGATTAGAAGATAGAAGATGACTTCATTGTCCATTGCATGGATGTCTAACAGAAACGTGTCTTCTGCCTTATGCACTTTAGACATAGTTATTATTAAAGTGTCTACAATATTAGAACAACGGGCAACACCCTATTGATGATTAAACACAGAGACACTGGAAACACTCACAGGTCATCATAACACACTATATAATCACATCATCAACGTACCAAAACAGAACTACTGATGTAACACAGAGACACTGGAAACACTCACAGGTCATCATAATACACTATATAATCACATCATCAACGTAATAAAAAAAACAGAACTAATGATGTAACAGAACTATTGACACAACAGAACTAATGATGTAACAGAACTAATGACACAACAGACTTAATGACGTAACAGAACTAATGATGTAACAGAACTAATGACACAACAGAACTAATGATGTAACAGAACTAATGACACAACAGAACTAATGATGTAACAGAACTAATGACACAACAGAACTAATGACGTAACAGAACTAATGACGTAACAGAACTAATGACACAACAGAACTAATGACGTAACAGAACTAATGACACAACAGAACTAATGACGTAACAGAACTAATGACACAACAGAACTAATGACACAACAGAACTAATGACGTAACAGAACTAATGATGTAACAGAACTAATGACACAACAGAACTAATGATGTAACAGAACTAATGACACAACAGAACTAATGACACAACAGAACTAATGATGTAACAGAACTAATGACACAACAGAACTAATGATGTAACAGAACTAATGACACAACAGAACTAATGACACAACAGAACTAATGATGTAACAGAACTAATGACGTAACAGAACTAATGACACAACAGAACTAATGATACAACAGAACTAATGACACAACAGAACTAATGACGTAACAGAACTAATGACACAACAGAACTAATGACACAACAGAACTAATGACACAACAGAACTAATGACACAACAGAACTAATGACGTAACAGAACTAATGACACAACAGAACTAATGACACAACAGAACTAATGACACAACAGAACTAATGACACAACAGAACTAATGACACAACAGAACTAATGACACAACAGAACTAATGACGTAACAGAACTAATGACACAACAGAACTAATGACGTAACAGAACTAATGACACAACAGAACTAATGACGTAACAGAACTAATGACACAACAGAACTAATGACACAACAGAACTAATGACACAACAGAACTAATGATGTAACAGAACTAATGATGTAACAGAACTAATGATGTAACAGAACTAATGACACAACAGAACTAATGACGTAACAGAACTAATGACACAAAAGAACTAATGACGTAACAGAACTAATGACGTAACAGAACTAATGACACAACAGAACTAATGACGTAACAGAACTAATGACGTAACAGAACTAATGACGTAACAGAACTAATGACCTAACAGAACTAATGACGTAACAGAACTAATGACGTAACAGAACTAATGACGTAACAGAACTAATGACGTAACAGAACTAATGACACAACAGAACTAATGACGTAACAGAACTAATGACGTAACAGAACTAATGACGTAAAATAACTAATGACGTAACAGAACTAATGACGTAACAGAACTAGTGACGCAACAGAACTAATGACACAACAGAACTAATGACACAACAGAACTAACGATGTAACAGAACTAATGACACAACAGAACTAATGACACAACAGAACTAATGACACAACAGAACTAATGATACAACAGAACTAATGATGTAACAGAACTAATGACACAACAGAACTAATGACACAACAGAACTAATGACACAACAGAACTAATGACGTAACAGAACTAATGACGTAACAGAACTAATGACACAACAGAACTAATGACACAACAGAACTAATGACACAACAGAACTAATGACACAACAGAACTAATGACGTAACAGAACTAATGACGTAACAGAACTAATGACGTAAAAGAACTAATGACGTAACAGAACTAATGACGTAACAGAACTAGTGACGCAACAGAACTAATGACGTAACAGAACTAGTGACGTAACAGAACTAATGATACAACAGAACTAATGACGTAACAGAACTAATGACACAACAGAACTAATGACACAACAGAACTAATGACACAACAGAACTAATGACGCAACAGAACTAATGACGTAACAGAACTAATGACGTAACAGAACTAATGACGTAACAGAACTAATGACGTAAAAGAACTAATGACGTAACAGAACTAATGATGTAACAGAACTAGTGACGCAACAGAACTAATGACGTAACAGAACTAGTGACGTAACAGAACTAATGATACAACAGAACTAATGACGTAACAGAACTAATGACGTAACAGAACTAATGACGTAACAGAACTAATGACGTAACAGAACTAATGACACAACAGAACTAATGGACACAACAGAACTAATGACGTAACAGAACTAATGATGTAACAGAACTAATGACGTAACAGAACTAATGACACAACAGAACTAATGATGTAACAGAACTAATGACACAACAGAACTAATGGACACAACAGAACTAATGGACACAACAGAACTAATGACGTAACAGAACTAATGACGTAACAGAACTAATGACGTAACAGAACTAATGAGGTAACAGAACTAATGATGTAACAGAACTAATGACGTAACAGAACTAATGACACAACAGAACTAATGATGTAACAGAACTAATGACGTAACAGAACTAATGACGTAACAGAACTAATGACGTAACAGAACTAATGATGTAACAGAACTAATGACGTAACAGAACTAATGACGTAACAGAACTAATGACACAACAAAACTAATGACGTAACAGAACTAATGACACAACAGAACTAATGACACAACAGAACTAATGATGTAACAGAACTAATGACACAACAGAACTAATGACACAACAGAACTAATGACACAACAGAACTAATGACACAACAGAACTAATGACACAACAGAACTAATGATGTAACAGAACTAATGACACAACAGAACTAATGACACAACAGAACTAATGACACAACAGAACTAATGACACAACAGAACTAATGATGTAACATAACTAATGACACAACATAACTAATGATGTAACAGAACTAATGACGTAACAGAACTAATGACGTAACAGAATTAATGACACAACATAACTAATGACACAACAGAACTAATGACACAACAGAACTAATGACGTAACAGAACTAATGACACAACATAACTAATGATGTAACATAACTAATGACACAACATAACTAATGACACAACAGAACTAATGACACAACAGAACTAATGACACAACAGAACTAATGATGTAACAGAACTAATGACACAACAGAACTAATGACGTAACAGAACTAATGACGTAACAGAACTAATGATGTAACAGAACTAATGACGTAACAGAACTAATGACGTAACAGAACTAATGACACAACAGAACTAATGACGTAACAGAACTAATGACGTAACAGAACTAATGACCTAACAGAACTAATGACGTAACAGAACTAATGACATAACAGAACTAATGACGTAACAGAACTAATGACGTAACAGAACTAATGACACAACAGAACTAATGACGTAACAGAACTAATGACGTAACAGAACTAATGACGTAACAGAACTAATGACCTAACATAATTAATGACGTAACAGAACTAATGACGTAACAGAACTAATGACGTAACAGAACTAATGACACAACAGAACTAATGACGTAACAGAACTAATGACGTAACAGAACTAATGACGTAAAAGAACTAATGACGTAACAGAACTAATGACGTAACAGAACTAGTGACGCAACAGAACTAATGACGTAACAGAACTAGTGACGTAACAGAACTAATGACGTAACAGAACTAATGACGTAACAGAACTAATGATGTAACAGAACTAATGAGGTAACAGAACTAATGACGTAACAGAACTAATGACGTAACAGAACTAATGACGTAACAGAACTAATGACGTAACAGAACTAATGACGTAACAGAACTAATGACGTAACAGAACTAATGACACAACATAACTAATGACACAACAGAACTAATGACATAACAGAACTAATGACACAACAGAACTAGTGACGTAACAGAACTAATGACGTAACAGAACTAATGACGTAACAGAACTAATGACGTAACAGAACTAATGACGTAACAGAACTAATAACACAACAGAACTAATGACGTAACAGAACTAATGACACAACAGAACTAATGACGTAACAGAACTAATGACCTAACAGAACTAATGACGTAACAGAACTAATGACGTAACAGAACTAATGACGTAACAGAACTAATGACGTAACAGAACTAATGACACAACAGAACTAATGACGTAACAGAACTAATGACGTAACAGAACTAATGACGTAAAAGAACTAATGACGTAACAGAACTAGTGACGTAACAGAACTAGTGACGCAACAGAACTAATGACGTAACAGAACTAGTGACGTAACAGAACTAATGACGTAACAGAACTAATGACGTAACAGAACTAATGACGTAACAGAACTAATGAGGTAACAGAACTAATGATGTAACAGAACTAATGACGTAACAGAACTAATGACGTAACAGAACTAATGACGTAACAGAACTAATGACGTAACAGAACTAATGATGTAACAGAACTAATGACGTAACAGAACTAATGACGTAACAGAACTAATGACGTAACAAAACAGAAATTAAAACCTTCCAGGCGGCGCTGATGGAGCGGTGGTTCTGACTCCAGACGGGCCGCGCCACCAGGAGACAGCGGTCCAGAGAAATGGCCGCCAGGAGGAAGGCTGAGACAAACATGTTGAGGAAGAAGACTGAGGACTGGGCCGTACACAGCGGACCTAGAGGATAGGATCAACTTTATTGTTCCCGAAGGGAAAACAGTGCTGCTGTATTGTAAACAACAATGGTATAACTCATGTGGGGCTGAGTGGCGCAGTGGTCTAAGGCACTGCATCGCAGTGCTAGAGGCGTCACTACAGACCTGGGTTCGATTACGGGCTGTATCACAACCAGCCGTGATCAGGAGTCCCATCGGGCTCCACACAATTGGCCCTTTGTTGTCCGGGTTACGGGAGGGTTTGGCTGGTGTAGGCCGTCATTGTAAATAAGATTTGTTGTTAACTGACTTGCCTAGTTAAATAAAGGTTAAATGAAAAATGTGACACATACACTATTAATCTAATATATCTCTATACACTACATGACCAACAGTATGTGGATACCTGCTCATCAAACATCTCATTCCAAAATCATGGGCATCAATATGGAGTTGGTTCCCTATTTGCTGCTATAACATCCTCCTCTCTCATGGCGGCATTGTCATGCTGATACAGGCAAGGGCCTTCCCCAAACTTTTGCCACAAAGTCGGAAGCACAGAATTGTCTAGAAAGTAATATAATGCTGTAGCGTTAAGATTTCCCTTCACTGTAACTAAGGGGCCAGAACCATGAAAAACAGCTTCAGACCGTTATTCCTCATCCAACAACAACTTTAAAGATTGCACTATGCATTGGGGAAGGTAGTGCTCTCCTTGAATCTGCCAAACCCAGATTCGCCCGTCAGACTGCCAGATGTTGAATCACGATTCATCAGGTTAGAGAAAGCATTTCCACTGCTTCAGAGTCCAATGGCGGCGAGCATTACTCCACTCCAACCGATGCTTGGCATTGTGCATGGTGATCTTAGGCTTGTGTGCGGCTGCTCTGCCATGGAAACACATTTCATGAAGCTCCTGATGAACTGTTCTTGTGCTGAAGTGGCTTCCAGAGGCGATTTTTATGCGCTAAACACTTCAGCGGTCCCGTTCCGTGAGTTTGTGTGGCCTACCACTTTGTGGCTGAGCCGTTGTTGCTCCAAGACGTTTCCAGTTCACAATAACAGCACTTGCAGTGGACTTTTTGGAACGGTGGCATCCTATGACGTTGCCACGTTGAGCTCTTCAGTAAGGCCGTTCTACTGCAAATGTCTACGGAGACTGCATGGCTGTGTGCTTGAATTTATACACCTGTCTGCAACGGGTGTGGTTGAAATAGCCAAATCCACTCATTTGAAAGGGTGTCCACATACTTTTGTGTATGTAGTGTAGATGACCAATACCCATGTCATACATATCTTGTACATACAGTATACATATATATATGTAATGCACACTGTCTGTGGCTTACTAGTTTAGCTCCTACCTATTGCTATTCATGTATTTCAATGTAGGCGTAACTATAGACACGACAATGGAGAGGCTGTTGTCATACAGCCCCTAGTCATCAGAATGGCACAATTTGTCAGCCATTTTATCTGGGACCCTCTATTGTTAGGACGTCACATAGAAGTAGAATTCACTTCTACCCAGCAGTTATAAAGGTTATAAAGGTTATAAAGGAAAATGCCTGAGCGGAGTTCCCACCTCTGGAGTTGAGCAGGAAAGGAAGTTAGGTTGAGTTAGCTATATCCCGGAAAACCGGATGCATCTGGTTGTTGGCAACTCCGCTAACGGTGACTGATATATGGTCTATGGGCGTACCTCCCAGCTCCCAGCTGTGTGAGGAGTGCAGGTAGTGTGTAAAGAGAGGGAGGGTCAGCGTAGCCAGGAAGTCTGACAGGGCCAGGTTGAGAACCCAGACAGAGGCCACGGTCCTGTGAAGAAAAAAGAAGGGGATTCACGTTATTCCCAACTTATTCTGGTCCCTCCGGACGCCACACACACTGTCTAAGCAGAAAACACGACACTGACACACACACTGTCTAAGCAGAAAACACTACACTGACACACAGACTGTCTAAGCAGAAAACACGACACTGACACACACACTGTCTAAGCAGAAAACACGACACTGACACACACACTGTCTAAGCAGAAAACACTACACTGACACACACACTGTCTAAGCAGAAAACACGACACTGACACACACACTGTCTAAGCAGAAAACACGACACTGACACAACCTGTGAACCAGGGTAGAATTGAAAGCAGCCAATTCAGGAAATAAACTCATATTACAATTCAATGTTATAAAATAATGACATTTATTTTCAGTAACTCCTCAATAAATTGAAAAGCAGAAGTTATTTTCTTTCAAACGTTTTTACATGTCTGCATTGTTTATTCAAATCGCTTCCTGAACTGACTGCCTTCATTTAGATTTGAGCCAAACCCTTCTGTGAACACACACGCACACGCACACAGTAACCCCCCACACCCACCACACACACACGCACACACACACACACGCACCCACACACAGTAACCCCCCCCCCACACACCCACCACACGCCCACACACACGCCCACACACACGCACACAGTAACCACCCCACACACACCACACACACAATTAAACCCCCCACCACACACACACAGCAACCCCCCACACCCACCACACACAAAGAATCCCCCACCACACACACACAGCAACCCCCCACACCCACCACACACACAAAGAAACCCCCACCACACACACAGCAACCCCCACACCCACCACACACACAAAGAAACCCCCCACCACACACACACAGCAACCACACACCACCAGCCAACCTACCGGCGGCGCAGGCGGAAGCCGACCACCCAGAGGACCAGAGCGTTCTCCAGGATACCCAGACAGGAGACCAGGCCGTGGACCCACACCACCACCAGGTTGACCCCCGTGTTGTTGTTTAGAGAGTGGTCCAGCATGGTCTGGAGGAGAGGACAGAACGCAGAGGAGGAGGAGTTGAACATCCTGGAGGAGAGTGATGAGGAAGTGGAGGACAGTTGGAGGTCTTGGCTCTGGAGGGAAAGAGAGAGGGATGAATGGGTGGTATATATGCTGTTGTAGAAAGGGCAGACCACAGAGGAGGAGGAGTTAGACATTATGGCGAGAGAGAGAGAGAGAGAGAGAGAGAGAGAGAGAGAGAGAGAGAGAGAGAGAGAGAGAGAGAGAGAGGAGGGGGAGAGAGAGAGAGAGAGAGAGAGAGAGAGAGAGAGAGAGAGAGAGAGAGAGAGAGAGAGAGAGAGAGAGAGAGAGAGAGAGAGAGAGAGAGAGAGAGAGAGAGAGAGGTGGGAGGGGGAAATGAGTGACATGTAATGTCATTGTGACATCTGGTGACATTAACCATGAGTCTTTTCCATGTACAGACAGACAGGTACCATACATTACTGTAGTGGGCAGAAATCCACTACTGGGCCTACATTTTTTCCATTACATGAAATAATCCACTTATGGCCTGTAAATAGGGTGCTCTTGACTCATGACATTAACTGTGATTACATTCATCTACAGTATTAACAACTTTAAGATCCTCATCACTGATGATGGGGTGGACCAAGTCTTTTCCTGTTCATGTGTTTTGGAAAGCTTGGAACCCTCATTATCCTGCTTGCAAAACCTTACTGGGAAAAACACCAAAATGACTGTGCCAACTGATTGCTCACACCTGTTACTGCAAGTTTGGATGGCTGTTTCTTAAGCTTACCGTATGCTTTACATTTGAAACAGTTTGGGCATGTATTATGATAACATTTTGTGACGTTTTTGTTAGTTTTGGTCTTCGGCTGTTCGTGCACGTGCATTTGTTTTTTGTTAGGATTAGGGTTAGGATTAGGATTAGGATTAGGGTTAGGGTTAGGATTAGGATTAGGGTTAGGATTAGGGTTAGGATTAGGATTAGGGTTAGGATTAGGGTTTGGATTAGGATTAGGGTTAGGATTAGGGTTAGGATTAGGATTAGGGTTAGGATTAGGATTAGGATTAGGATTAGGGTTAGGATTAGGATTAGGGTTAGGATTAGGGTTAGGATTAGGGTTAGGATTAGGATTAGGATTAGGATTAGGGTTAGGATTAGGATTAGGATTAGGGTTAGGATTAGGGTTAGGTAACCAAAATCTTGGTGATTGGTCAGCAGTACTACTCCTAGTAGGAGTGGAGGAACATGAAGTGTTACCTCAATGTAAAATTGCGCAACTAAGTCCTTTTCAGTAAAAATTTGAAATGAATGACAGATTTCTTGATTTAGCTTAGATTAATTTTGAGGAAGTGTTTCTGGCCATGCTGTTTCCGGCTATTTCTGACTATGCTGTTGGTATGGTGGCTCAAGAGGGACAAACAACAGTAATATTGCTGCTTTATTCACATTTTTCATGCAAAGGTCTTTAGGGAGTATGAGACAGTCTCTTCTCCTCGCCATGTTCTGCTAGGAGCAAACAGTACATATGTATGTGGACACATTTAGTCCTACTGGAATATATGGTTTTATCATGGGGATTATTTATTTTGCACAACTGTATACTGACTGACCAGAACTGGTGACATCCAAACTTTTACAAATGATTTGCTGCTGGAATCATTGGAAGACAGAGATTGTTGCGTAATTGCACCAGTGAGTTGATTTAATTTAGTGAGTCAGTGAGACAGACACAGTCATGCACATCTGCACGTCCGCACGCTCAGAGACACACCGATAGTCAGAGAATGATCACACTTTACTCTGGAGATCCCATGGCACTAACGAGGCATTCTGCTTTATCCCAAGGGTTGTCAGCTGTGAGCTCTGCTTATCGGTTTGAACTATAGAAACATCCATAATCATTGGTTGCAATATGGTTTTCGAAACATATGAAACTCATGTTCCATATCAGCAATAAATAATCCTTCAATTAAGGAAGAGACACTTAACATAGCAGTTTAGCACAGATAGCAGGTTAGCACAGATAGCAGGTTAGCACAGATAGCAGGTTAGCACACAGGCAGTGTGTTAACAAAGACCTAACAGCTGGGGAGAGTTAACAAAGACCTAACAGCTGGGGAGAGTTAACAGAGACCTAACAGCTGGGGAGAGTTAACAGAGACCTAACAGCCGGGGAGAGTTAACAGAGACCTAACAGCTGGGGAGAGTTAACAGAGACCTAACAGCTGGGGAGAGTTAACAGAGACCTAACAGCTGGGGAGAGTTAACAGAGACCTAACAGCCAGGGAGAGTTAACAGAGACCTAACAGCTGGGGAGAGTTAACAGAGACCTAACAGCTGGGGAGAGTTAACAGAGACCTAACAGCTGGGGAGAGTTAACAGAGACCTAACAGCCAGGGAGAGTTAACAGAGACCTAACAGCTGGGGAGAGTTAACAGAGACCTAACAGCTGGGGAGAGTTAACAGAGACCTGACAGCTGGGGAGGGTTAACAGAGACCTAACAGCTGGGGAGGGTTAACAGAGACCTAACAGCTGGGGAGAGTTAACAGAGACCTAACAGCCAGGGAGAGTTAACAGAGACCTAACAGCTGGGGAGAGTTAACAGAGACCTAACAGCTGGGGAGAGTTAACAGAGACCTAACAGCTGGGGAGAGTTAACAGAGACCTGACAGCTGGGGAGGGTTAACAGAGACCTAACAGCTGGGGAGAGTTAACAGAGACCTGACAGCTGGGGAGGGTTAACAGAGACCTGACAGCTGGGGAGGGTTAACAGAGACCTAACAGCTGGGGAGAGTTAACAGAGACCTAACAGCTGGGGAGGGTTAACAGAGACCTGACAGCTGGGGAGAGTTAACAGAGACCTAACAGCTGGGGAGAGTTAACAGAGACCTAACAGCCAGGGAGAGTTAACAGAGACCTAACAGCTGGGGAGAGTTAACAGAGACCTAACAGCTGGGGAGAGTTAACAGAGACCTAACAGCTGGGGAGAGTTAACAGAGACCTGACAGCTGGGGAGGGTTAACAGAGACCTAACAGCTGGGGAGGGTTAACAGAGACCTAACAGCTGGGGAGAGTTAACAGAGACCCATCAGCTGGAGAGAGTTAACAGAGACCTAACAGTTGGGGAGAGTTAACAGAGACCTAACAGCTGGGGAGAGTTAACAGAGACCTAACAGCTGGGGAGGGTTAACAGAGACCTAACAGCTGGGGAGAGTTAAAAGAGACCTAACAGCTGGGGAAGGTTAACAGAGACCTGACAGCTGGGGAGAGTTAACAGACACCTGACAGCTGGGGAGGGTTAACAGAGACCTAACAGCTGGGGAGAGTTAACAGAGACCTGACAGCTGGGGAGAGTTAACAGAGACCTGACAGCTGGGGAGGGTTAACAGAGACCTAACAGCTGGGGAGAGTTAACAGAGACCTGACAGCTGGGGAGAGTTAACAGAGACCTAACAGCTGGGGAGAGTTAACAGCACATGTTTCATTTGCAGTGGGCATTACTGTCAGTCCTCAAAGATGAAATGACTCTACTGTTTGAGATTGGTTGAAATTTTCATCATGTTTTCTCATCAAAGTAAAAACAAAACACCCACAGTCAGTGATCTGATCTCTGATCTATGTCAAAACATTTGTTTTATTCTATCTTTGAAAACATGATGATTAGTAGAATAGAGAATATGAGATGTGCAAATATAATCGATTTGTCTCAAAGTATATGAGACAAAATCGATTATATTTACACATCTCATACTCTCTATTCTACTAATCATAAACCCTTTCATTGAGGTTGGGTGTGTGGTGGGACGGAAGCAGAGGTGCGCACCTCTTTTGGTCCCCGGGACCAGGATTGAGAAACACTGCCTTTGTACAATGTAAAAATGTCCATGACCTTGAGTGTCCATGACCCATCTAACTGTCTGCAACTGTACCAGGTAACCTGAATATGTAAATCATGACCCATCTAACTGTCTGTAACTGTACCAGGTAACCTGAATATGTAACTCATGACCCATCTAACTGTCTGCAACTGTACCAGGTAACCTGAATATGTAAATCATGACCCATCTAACTGTCTGCCACTGTACCAGGTAACCTGAATATGTAAATCATGACCCATCTAACTGTCTGCCACTGTACCAGGTAACCTGAATATGTAAATCATGACCCATCTAACTGTCTGCAACTGTACCAAGTAACCTGAATATGTAAATCATGACCCATCTAACTGTCTGCAACTGTACCAGGTAACCTGAATATGTAAATCATGACCCATCTAACTGTCTGCAACTGTACCAGGTAACCTGAATATGTAAATCATGACCCATCTAACTGTCTGCCACTGTACCAGGTAACCTGAATATGTAAATCATGACACATCTAACTGTCTGCAACTGTACCAAGTAACCTGAATATGTAACTCATGACCCATCTAACTGTCTGCAACTGTACCAGGTAACCTGAATATGTAAATCATGACCGATCTAACTGTCTGCAACTGTACCAGGTAACCTGAATATGTAAATTATGACCGATCTAACTGTCTGCAACTGTACCAGGTAACCTGAATATGTAAATCATGACCCATCTAACTGTCTGCAACTGTACCAAGTAACCTGAATATGTAAATCATGACCCATCTAACTGTCTGCAACTGTACCAGGTAATCTGAATATGTAAATCATGACCCATCTAACTGTCTGCCACTGTACCAGGTAACCTGAATATGTAAATCATGACCCATCTAACTGTCTGCAACTGTACCAAGTAACCTGAATATGTAACTCATGACCCATCTAACTGTCTGCAACTGTACCAAGTAACCTGAATATGTAACTCATGACCCATCTAACTGTCTGCAACTGTACCAGGTAACCTGAATATGTAAATCATGACCGATCTAACTGTCTGCAACTGTACCAGGTAACCTGAATATGTAAATCATGACCGATCTAACTGTCTGCCACTGTACCAGGTAACCTGAATATGTAAATCATGACCCATCTAACTGTCTGCAACTGTACCAAGTAACCTGAATATGTAAATCATGACCCATCTAACTGTCTGCAACTGTACCAGGTAACCTGAATATGTAAATCATGACCCATCTAACTGTCTGCAACTGTACCAGGTAACCCGAATATGTAAATCATGACCGATCTAACTGTCTGCAACTGTACCAGGTAACCTGAATATGTAAATCATGACCCATCTAACTGTCTGCAACTGTACCAGGTAACCTGAATATGTAAATCATGACCGATCTAACTGTCTGCAACTGTACCAGGTAACCTGAATATGTAAATCATGACTGATCTAACTGTCTGTAACTGTACCAGGTAACCTGAATATGTAACTCATGACCCATCTAACTGTCTGCAACTGTACCAGGTAACCTGAATATGTAAATCATGACCCATCTAACTGTCTGTAACTGTACCAGGTAACCTGAATATGTAACTCATGACCCATCTAACTGTCTGTAACTGTACCAGGTAACCTGAATATGTAACTCATGACCCATCTAACTGTCTGCAACTGTACCAGGTAACCTGAATATGTAAATCATGACCCATCTAACTGTCTGCAACTGTACCAGGTAACCTGAATATGTAAATCATGACCCATCTAACTGTCTGCAACTGTACCAGGTAACCTGAATATGTAAATCATGACCCATCTAACTGTCTGTAACTGTACCAGGTAACCTGAATATGTAAATCATGACCCATCTAACTGTCTGTAACTGTACCAGGTAACCTGAATATGTAAATCATGACCCATCTAACTGTCTGTAACTGTACCAGGTAACCTGAATATGTAAATCATGACCCATCTAACTGTCTGCAACTGTACCAGGTAACCTGAATATGTAAATCATGACCGATCTAACTGTCTGTAACTGTACCAGGTAACCTGAATATGTAAATCATGACCCATCTAACTGTCTGCAACTGTACCAGGTAACCTGAATATGTAAATCATGACCGATCTAACTGTCTGTAACTGTACCAGGTAACCTGAATATGTAAATCATGACCCATCTAACTGTCTGCAACTGTACCAGGTAACCTGAATATGTAAATCATGACCCATCTAACTGTCTGCAACTGTACCAGGTAACCTGAATATGTAAATCATGACCGATCTAACTGTCTGTAACTGTACCAGGTAACCTGAATATGTAACTCATGACCCATCTAACTGTCTGCAACTGTACCAGGTAACCTGAATATGTAAATCATGACCCATCTAACTGTCTGTAACTGTACCAGGTAACCTGAATATGTAACTCATGACCCATCTAACTGTCTGCAACTGTACCAGGTAACCTGAATATGTAAATCATGACCCATCTAACTGTCTGTAACTGTACCAGGTAACCTGAATATGTAACTCATGACCCATCTAACTGTCTGCAACTGTACCAGGTAACCTGAATATGTAAATCATGACCTATCTAACTGTCTGCAACTGTACCAGGTAACCTGAATATGTAACTCATGACCCATCTAACTGTCTGCAACTGTACCAGGTAACCTGAATATGTAAATCATGACCCATCTAACTGTCTGCAACTGTACCAGGTAACCTGAATATGTAAATCATGACCTATCTAACTGTCTGCAACTGTACCAGGTAACCTGAATATGTAAATCATGACCTATCTAACTGTCTGCAACTGTACCAGGTAACCTGAATATGTAAATCATGACCCATCTAACTGTCTGTAACTGTACCAAGTAACCTGAATATGTAACTCATGACCCATCTAACTGTCTGCAACTGTACCAGGTAACCTGATTATGTAAATCATGACCTATCTAACTGTCTGCAACTGTACCAGGTAACCTGAATATGTAAATCATGACCCATCTAACTGTCTGCAACTGTACCAGGTAACCTGAATATGTAAATCATGACCTATCTAACTGTCTGCAACTGTACCAGGTAACCTGAATATGTAAATCATATAATAACCTGAAACATGAAATATGCAAACTGGAAAAAGATCTACTCAGACAAAGAAATGAACTGCAGTTTGACAGTAAAAGGTGAGTCTTTTTCTTACTCTGTATCTCTCTCTATGACGTGACTTCTTACTGTTGGCTACCGAGGAAGCAGGGAAGGAGTATGTGACATGTTTTGCCATGTTGTCACAGTGGGGAAAACCAAATATTTTCAAAAACTCCTTAAAAAGGTCTGTTTTTACAGAGATCAGATCATCCATCTGACTGGGGGTGTTTTGTATCTCCTTTGATGAGAAAACGTGATGAAAATGTCAACCAATCTCAAACGGTAAAGTCATTTCAGCTTTGAGGACTGACAGTAATGCCCACTGCAAATGAAACGTGCTGTTAATTCTCCCTGGCTGTTAGGTCTCTGTTAACTCTCCCCGGCTGTTAGGTCTCTGTTAACTCTCCCCGGCTGTTAGGTCTCAGTTAACTCTCCCCGGCTGTTAGGTCTCAGTTAACTCTCCCTGGCTGTTGGGTCTCTGTTAACTCTCCCTGGCTGTTAGGTCTCTGTTAACTCTCCCCGGCTGTTAGGTCTCTGTTAACTCTCCCTGGCTGTTAGGTCTCTGTTAACTCTCCCCGGCTGTTAGGTCTCTGTTAACTCTCCCTGGCTGTTGGGTCTCTGTTAACTCTCCCCGGCTGTTAGGTCTCTGTTAACACTCCCTGGCTGTTGGGTCTCTGTTAACTCTCCCCGGCTGTTAGGTCTCTGTTAACTCTCCCCAGCTGTTAGGTCTCTGTTAACTCTCCCTGGCTGTTAGGTCTCTGTTAACTCTCCCTGGCTGTTAGGTCTCTGTTAATTCTCCCCAGCTGTTAGGTCTCTGTTAACTCTGATGATGTAGAAGTAGAGAAAACATGAGTGTGAATATGAATCCCACCCCTCTACTATATATAGCCTCCTACTACTGTTGAAGCACCACTTCCTGTCTCTATATCCTCCTCATGTTTTCTCTAGCACTTCATTAGGAGTAGAATATCAGTGGATGATCTTGTCTCTGTCAAAACATTTGGTTTTCCCTCCTATGGCAGCAACATGTCAGAACTTGTTTCTGTAGTATATCTCCTAGCTGCATACCAGACCAGGTCTTGGTATGACTGTGCAATTCTGACAGACAGGGTGTGTTCAAAACACTCAGGCATGCCAAAGACAGAGTCAGGGGGTGAAAGCCAGTGGTTTAAAGATGCCATTTAATGTTTTAATCAGACTATGAAATCAACATAACAACAGTAGAACTGTGTCATGGCACGTTTATTTGGGGTGAGGTGGGGATGGAATGGGGGGGTGCCGCACGCGGTTACAGGTTAGATATCAGCATATTTAGACCACCCCCCCCCACACACACACACTCCTGTCAAATTGTGGTATAAAGAACCCAGAATAAATACATGTTAGTATGCCATGCCTGTACATGAACAGCTAGACATCCTGGTTAGTTGACTTAAATAAATCCACCCACTCTGCAGCAGCATGACATCACCAATCTG
The DNA here is from genome assembly GCF_021184085.1 of Oncorhynchus gorbuscha. NCBI lineage: Eukaryota > Metazoa > Chordata > Actinopteri > Salmoniformes > Salmonidae > Oncorhynchus > Oncorhynchus gorbuscha. The sequence continues at coordinate 645,764 of NC_060196.1, read as the reverse complement.
GAACAACAACAACATGACATCACCACTCTGGAACAACATGACATCACCACTCTGGAACAACATGACATCACCACTCTGGAACAACATGACATCACCCCTCTGGAACAACATGACATCACCACTCTGGAACAACATGACATCACCACTCTGGAACAACATGACATCACCACTCTGGAACAACATGACATCACCACTCTGGAACAACATGACATCACCCCTCTGGAACAACATGACATCACCACTCTGGAACAACATGACATCACCCCTCTGGAACAACAGTGGGAGGCAGGGTGGTATGCTGCAACCAGGACCAACCCTGCTTCGCTTCAGAGGAAAGCCAACAGTGGGATGCAGGGTGGTATGCTGCAACCAGGACCAACCCTGCTTAGCTTCAGAGGAAAGCCAACAGCGGGAGGCAGGGTGGTATGCTGCAACCAGGACCAACCCTGCTTAGCTTCAGAGGAAAGCCAACAGTGGGATGCAGGGTGGTATGCTGCAACCAGGACCAACCCTGCTTAGCTTCAGAGGAAAGCCAACAGTGGGATGCAGGGTGGTATGCTGCAACCAGGCCACCCACACGTACGCCTTGGATAAAAGCACCTGCTGAGTGGCAGGATTGTGAGTTTGATTCCCATGGCCACCCACATGTACGCCTTGGATAAAAACATCTGCTGAGTGGCAGGATTGTGAGTTTGATTCCCATGGCCACCCACACGTACGCCTTGGATAAAAGCATCTGTTGAGTGGCAGGATTGTGAGTTTGATTCCCATGGCCACCCACACGTACGCCTTGGATAAAAGCATCTGCTGAGTGGCAGGATTGTGAGTTTGATTCCCATGGCCACCCACACGTACGCCTTGGATAAAAGCATCTGCTGAGTGGCAGGATTGTGAGTTTGATTCCCATGGCCACCCACACGTACGCCTTGGATAAAAGCATCTGCTGAGTGGCAGGATTGTGAGTTTGATTCCCATGGCCACCCACACGTACGCCTTGGATAAAAGCACCTGCTGAGTGGCAGGATTGTGAGTTTGATTCCCATGGCCACCCACACGTACGCCTTGGATAAAAGCATCTGCTGAGTGGCAGGATTGTGAGTTTGATTCCCATGGCCACCCACACGTACGCCTTGGATAAAAGCATCTGCTGAGTGGCAGGATTGTGAGTTTGATTCCCATGGCCACCCACACGTACGCCTTGGATAAAAGCATCTGCTGAGTGGCAGATATTATTGCATCATGTAACAGTTAGTAACATTGGTTCTCATTACAATAGAGTTATATTCCGTCATCAGTAGTTCATCAACCAGTTTATAGAAGAGCAGCCGGGTGTCTAACGGACCAGGGTGGAAATGCACCAGATTGATATTACATCTTTGTGTTTTGATATCTACAGTTTGTTTATATGTTGTTCTAAATAGGTAGAATGGAAGTGGTACAATTCAGATTAAAAGTTGCTTATTAACAACACCTTAACACTTCTAGCCATAACACTGCTCTCTGGCAACTAACTACTGTTGATAATGAGACTGAATAATAACTAGTGGTCATACTAACTACTGTTGATAATTGAATAATAACTAGTGTAGTCATACTAACTACTGTTCATACTGACACCTGGAATAATAAAGTGTAGTCATACTAACTACTGTTGATAATGAGACTGGGAATAATAACTAGTGTAGTCATACTAACTACTGTTGATAATGAGACTGGGAATAATAACTAGTGTAGTCATACTAACTACTGTTCATACTGACACCTGGAATAATAACTAGTGTAGTCATACTAACTAATGTTCATACTGACACCTGGAATAATAACTAGTGTAGTCATACTAACTAATGTTCATACTGACACCTGGAATAATAACTAGTGTAGTCATACTAACTAATGTTCATACTGACACCTGGAATAATAACTAGTGTAGTCATACTAACTAATGTTCATACTGACACCTGGAATAATAACTAGTGTAGTCATACTAACTAATGTTCATACTGACACCTGGAATAATAACTAGTGTAGTCATACTAACTACTGTTCATACTGACACCTGGAATAATAACTAGTGTAGTCATACTAACTAATGTTCATACTGACACCTGGAATAATAACTAGTGTAGTCATACTAACTAATGTTCATACTGACACCTGGAATAATAACTAGTGTAGTCATACTAACTAATGTTCATACTGACACCTGGAATAATAACTAGTGTAGTCATACTAACTAATGTTCATACTGACACCTGGAATAATAACTAGTGTAGTCATACTAACTAATGTTCATACTGACACCTGGAATAATAACTAGTGTAGTCATACTAACTACTGTTCATACTGACACCTGGAATAATAACTAGTGTAGTCATACTAACTACTGTTGATAATGAGACTGGGAATAATAACTAGTGTAGTCATACTAACTACTGTTCATACTGACACCTGGAATAATAACTAGTGTAGTCATACTAACTACTGTTCATACTGACACCTGGAATAATAACTAGTGTAGTCATACTAACTACTGTTGATAATGAGACTGGGAATAATAACTAGTGTAGTCATACTAACTACTGTTGATAATGAGACTGGGAATAATAACTAGTGTAGTCATACTAACTACTGTTCATACTGACACCTGGAATAATAACTAGTGTAGTCATACTAACTACTGTTGATAATGAGACTGGGAATAATAACTAGTGTAGTCATACTAACTACTGTTCATACTGACACCTGGAATAATAACTAGTGTAGTCATACTAACTACTGTTGATAATGAGACTGGGAATAATAACTAGTGTAGTCATACTAACTACTGTTCATACTGACACCTGGAATAATAACTAGTGTAGTCATACTAACTACTGTTGATAATGAGACTGGGAATAATAACTAGTGTAGTCATACTAACTACTGTTCATACTGACACCTGGAATAATAACTAGTGTAGTCATACTAACTACTGTTCATACTGACACCTGGAATAATAACTAGTGTAGTCATACTAACTACTGTTGATAATGAGACTGGGAATAATAACTAGTGTAGTCATACTAACTACTGTTGATACTGACACCTGGAATAATAACTAGTGTAGTCATACTAACTACTGTTCATACTGACACCTGGAATAATAACTAGTGTAGTCATACTAACTACTGTTGATAATGAGACTGGGAATAATAACTAGTGTAGTCATACTAACTACTGTTGATACTGACACCTGGAATAATAACTAGTGTAGTCATACTAACTACTGTTCATACTGACACCTGGAATAATAACTAGTGTAGTCATACTAACTACTGTTCATACTGACACCTGGAATAATAACTAGTGTAGTCATACTAACTACTGTTGATAATGAGACTGGGAATAATAACTAGTGTAGTCATACTAACTTCTGTTGATACTGACACCTGGAATAATAACTAGTGTAGTCATACTAACTACTGTTCATACTGACACCTGGAATAATAACTAGTGTAGTCATACTAACTACTGTTCATACTGACACCTGGAATAATAACTAGTGTAGTCATACTAACTACTGTTGATAATGAGACTGGGAATAATAACTAGTGTAGTCATACTAACTACTGTTGATAATGAGACTGGGAATAATAACTAGTGTAGTCATACTAACTACTGTTCATACTGACACCTGGAATAATAACTAGTGTAGTCATACTAACTACTGTTGATAATGAGACTGGGAATAATAACTAGTGTAGTCATACTAACTAATGTTCATACTGACACCTGGAATAATAACTAGTGTAGTCATACTAACTACTGTTGATACTGAGACTATCTCTCTGTACCTGTAGCTACTGATGGTGCGTTAGCTCTGGTTACACTCACCAAGTGAACTGTAGTATTCTCAGTTGTAGGAGTGTTGTGTTCTTTCAGTCATTCCAGTATTCAGGTGACTTGATTAAAGTCGTCCCCCTCCTCAGTGCATGGTGATCTTGCTCGCTCTGTCACAGACATCTATGGTTCCTGCTCTGTCTCTTTCTACTCCTCTGTCTCTTTCTCTTCCTCTGTCTCTTTCTACTCCTCTGTCTCTTTCTCCTCCTCTGTCTCTTTCTACTCCTCTGTCTCTGTCTACTCTGTCTCTGTCTACTCCTCTGTCTCTTTCTCTGTCTCTGTCTACTCTGTCTCTGTCTACTCCTCTGTCTCTTTCTCCTCCTCTGTCTCTGTCTATTCTGTCTCTGTCTACTCCTCTGTCTCTTTCTCCTCCTCTGTCTCTGTCTACTCCTCTGTCTCTGTCTACTCCTCTGTCTCTGTCTCCTCCTCTGTCTCTTTCTACTCCTCTGTCTCTTTCTACTCCTCTGTCTCTTTCTCCTCCTCTGTCTCTTTCTCCTCCTCTGTCTCTTTCTACTCCTCTGTCTCTGTCTCCTCCTCTGTCTCTTTCTACTCCTCTGTCTCTTTCTCCTCCTCTGTCTCTGTCTACTCCTCTGTCTCTGTCTACTCCTCTGTCTCTTTCTCCTCCTCTGTCTCTGTCTACTCCTCTGTCTCTTTCTACTCCTCTGTCTCTTTCTCCTCCTCTGTCTCTGTCTACTCCTCTGTCTCTGTCTACTCCTCTGTCTCTTTCTCCTCCTCTGTCTCTTTCTACTCCTCTGTCTCTGTCTACTCCTCTGTCTCTGTCTACTCCTCTGTCTCTTTCTACTCCTCTGTCTCTTTCTACTCCTCTGTCTCTTTCTCCTCCTCTGTCTCTTTCTACTCCTCTGCCTCTGTCTACTCCTCTGTCTACTCCTCTGTCTCTTTCTCCTCCTCTGTCTCTTTCTACTCCTCTGTCTCTTTCTCCTCCTCTGTCTCTTTCTACTCCTCTGTCTCTTTCTACTCCTCTTCTCAGGGCTGATCACCATAAGGGGTGGAGCGAGAGAGGGAAGGAGGGGGGGAGAGAGACCAATGAGAGAATGAGGGGGTGGGTGTGTGAAAAAGGGGTGAGGGGTGGGTGTGTGAAAGAGGGGTGAGGGGTGGGTGTGTGAAAGAGGGGCTGTGGTATGTGTGAAAGAGAGGGTGTGGTCTGTGTGTGGGGATGGGTAGAGATTGAAGGGATTAGAGGAAGTAAAAGTGCGAAAAACAAGGTAAGGATGAATGTTTGTGCATTTTAAGATGGAAAATGAACATGTTTTAATTCTGACAAATGATGTGTAATGTGGACATGTGTGAAGGAGGGTTTTCAGGTTTTTCACGTGTCTTTTGAAGGGAGAAATAAGGACCATGTGAATCATTTCATTTTAATTGTGTTAGATGATGCTCGTCACGCGTCTTTGCAAATGTCAAAATCAATGTTGTATATGAATGCCAAAGTGCACTGCAGTCATATGGCTTAAGTCCTGTTGCAGTACAGAAACAAAATACTGGGACAGTTTCATGAGATTAAAAGGGCAGTCTGCCATTGTAAAGACAAAACAAACGTATTTAAAGTCATTCCCATGATGATGTATCAATCGCAAGTTTAAATTTAGCTTTAAACTTCAGTTTTGTCCCCTTTTCAATGTCCTCATCTTTACATTATGGGAACAGTAATGTGTACACACACTGTTGTTGTACAAAGCATGGAAAATAATCAGAACAAATGTTTATTTGATGCAAGACCAGATAGTATGAGGGTCAGGAGATTTGAAAATCAATAGACAGGAAGAAATATGTTCATCAACAGTTTAAGAGTTTAAAAGGATGCATTATGAATTAAACATAGTATTTATATATGTGTCATTTAGAAAGAAGCAGAAAATCCCCCCCAAAAACAACCAAAAACATGCACCACCACGCCCATTATAATGATACAGAAAAATGTCCTCTCTGCCTCCATCTAGTGGTGGTGATTAGTAGCTTCACTGTATCAACTGAATATACTGTTATCAGTTATCAACTGCTATCCCCTGACCCTGTGACCTCTGACCCTGTGACCTACCCAACACCACCTCTTATAAAATCCCCTTTGAGTCCCACTATGTTACCATGACAACATAACAGATACACCTCACTCAGGGGGCAGAACCCTCTGATACTGTCACCGTCTACCTTGTGAAGTAAAGGAAAAAGGAAACCATAGTTACACCATAACGTTGGAACCATCCACTCCCTGGTTGAAGAATGATGTTTACCATCCAGAGTTAGTTTGGTCACCATCATGACAATAAATATATATACCCATCATAATCGATGCAATCACATTTCTCTGAAAATCAATAGTAATCTCATCAGACTTCCTGTGAAACTAAAACCATAAATATACCTTGCTGTGGATTTACAGTTGAGTAACAGTGTGCAAAGCTGTCATGAAGGCATGAAATGATTTGTTCAACACTTGTTTGGTTACTACATGATTCCATATGTGTTATTTCATAGTTTTGATGTCTTCACCATTATTCTACAATGTAGAAAACAGTAAAAAAAAAATCAATAATAAATGAGTAGGTGTTTCCAAACTTTTGACTGGTACTGTATCTATATACGTACATACAGTGTATTCAGGAAGTATTCAGACCTCTTGACTTGTTCCACATTATGTTACGTTACAGCCTTATTCTAAAATGGATTAAATAGTCCCCCTCCCCCAATCAATCCATACACAATATCCCATAATGGCAAAGCAAAAACTGTTTCTATTAAAAATAAAATACTTAAATATTACATTTACATAAGTATTCAGACACTTTACTCAGTATTTTGTTGAAGCACCTTTGGCAACGATTTACAGCCTCGAGTCTTCCTGGGTATGACACTACATGCTTGGCAAACCTGTATTTGCAGAGTTTCTCCCATTCTTCTCTGCAGATCCTCTCAAGCTCTGTCATGTTGAATGGGGAGCGTCGAAGCACAGCAATTTTCAGGTCTCTCCAGAGATGTTCGATCGGGTTCAAGTCCTTGAGGAACTAAAGGTGTTCAATAAATAGCTATTCAGCTAAAGGTTATTCACAGAGTATACCAACACATTAGGAACACTAATACTGAGATGCCCTCAGAACAGCCTTCTTAAGTCAAGGTGTGTCCTTTGGGTGGTGGACCATTCTTGATACACAGCGGAAACTGTTGAGCGTGAAGAATCCAGCAGCTTTGCAGTTCTTGACACAAGCCGGCACACCTGGCATCTACTACCCTTTTGTTTGTCTTGCCCATTCACCCTCTGAATGACACACATACACAGTCCATGTCTCCAATGTCTCAAGGCTTCTTCAACCGGTCCCCTCCCCTTCCTCTACACTGATTGAAGTGGGGTAACAGGGAATGTATTATGTGCCAGGACAGGGGCTAAACCCCGTCTCTAATTAGGTGTCAATGTCTTGTAATATTTTAATCATGAAGATGCTTCTGTCTACTAACTTTATTATAGGGCATGTTGGGATGTGGCCAAGATATTTAACAACAGGGGCTGGGTCGGGGATTTCCTTACAGTTGTTGATAATGAAATCCCACTTCATTATGATGATGATGATGATGGCAGTCTCACTCTCTCTCTTTTTCTTTGTCTCTTGCTCTCTCACTCTCACTCCCCCCCCCCGCCATCCACCACCCACCCCCACAGACTGATGATGTCCCCAGTGCTGTGCATGTCCTTCTTGGCCCTAGTCCTATCAGGAGGAGCCTGGGCGTTTCCTCCCATTGGGGACGGAGCCTCCACCCATGTCAGCATCACAGAAAAAGCCGTGCTACAGAAGGTCACAGAGGTGTGCCGAGCCATCGCCGAGAAAGAGGGACGAGACTTCACCCCCACGGTAAGTGTGTGTGTGTGTGTGGGTGTGCGTGTGAGAGAGAGAGAGAGAGAGAGAGAGAGAGAGAGAGAGAGAGAGAGAGAGAGAGAGAGAGAGAGAGAGAGAGAGAGAGAGAGAGAGGGAAGAGTTTTGTGTCAGAATGAGTGTTAAGATTTTCTTTTATCTAAATGTGATTATCTTTGTCTACCCTTCCCTCAATTCTGATTGGCTGATTTCTAACCTCTACCCTTTGACCTATGACCTTTACCTGTAGGGTAACTCTGCTGAGGAGCTGGTCCAGGCCTGCCTGGGACCCAAAGCAACAGGTGAAGTGTCAGCAGCTAAGTTCAAATCTGCCCTGAATGAGATCTACATACAGAACGGACAGGTGGACAGAGACTTTGTCAACAGGTTGGTCTCCATTGATAGAGAATGAGGTTAACTTACTATGTCAACAGGTTGGTGCTCCATTGATAGAGAATGAGGTTCCCTTATTATGTCAACAGGTTGGTGCTCCATTGATAGAGAATGAGGTTCCCTTATCATGTCAACAGGTTGGTCTCCATTGATAGAGAATGAGGTTCCCTTATTATGTCAACAGGTTGGTCTCCATTGATAGAGAATGAGGTTCCCTTATCATGTCAACAGGTTGGTCTCCATTGATAGAGAATGAGGTTCCCTTATTATGTCAACAGGTTGGTCTCCATTGATAGAGAATGAGGTTCCCTTATCATGTCAACAGGTTGGTGCTCCATTGATAGAGAATGAGGTTCCCTTATCATGTCAACAGGTTGGTCTCCATTGATAGAGAATGAGGTTCCCTTATTATGTCAACAGGTTGGTCTCCATTGATAGAGAATGAGGTTCCCTTATCATGTCAACAGGTTGGTCTCCATTGATAGAGAATGAGGTTCCCTTATTATGTCAACAGGTTGGTCTCCATTGATAGAGTCAGGTTCCCTTATCATGTCAACAGGTTGGTGCTCCATTGATAGAGAATGAGGTTCCCTTATCATGTCAACAGGTTGGTCTCCATTGATAGAGAATGAGGTTCCCTTATCATGTCAACAGGTTGGTCTCCATTGATAGAGAATGAGGTTCCCTTATTATGTCAACAGGTTGGTCTCCATTGATAGAGAATGAGGTTCCCTTATCATGTCAACAGGTTGGTCTCCATTGATAGAGAATGAGGTTCCCTTATTATGTCAACAGGTTGGTCTCCATTGATAGAGAATGAGGTTCCCTTATCATGTCAACAGGTTGGTGCTCCATTGATAGAGAATGAGGTTCCCTTATCATGTCAACAGGTTGGTCTCCATTGATAGAGAATGAGGTTCCCTTATTATGTCAACAGGTTGGTCTCCATTGATAGAGAATGAGGTTCCCTTATCATGTCAACAGGTTGGTCTCCATTGATAGAGAATGAGGTTAACTTACTATGTCAACAGGTTGGTGCTCCATTGATAGAGAATGAGGTTCCCTTATTATGTCAACAGGTTGGTGCTCCATTGATAGAGAATGAGGTTCCCTTATTATGTCAACAGGTTGGTCTCCATTGATAGAGAATGAGGTTCCCTTATTATGTCAACAGGTTGGTCTCCATTGATAGAGAATGAGGTTCCCTTATCATGTCAACAGGTTGGTCTCCATTGATAGAGAATGAGGTTCCCTTATTATGTCAACAGGTTGGTCTCCATTGATAGAGAATGAGGTTCCCTTATCATGTCAACAGGTTGGTGCTCCATTGATAGAGAATGAGGTTCCCTTATCATGTCAACAGGTTGGTCTCCATTGATAGAGAATGAGGTTCCCTTATTATGTCAACAGGTTGGTTTCCATTGATAGAGAATGAGGTTAACTTATTATGTCAACAGGTTGGTCTCCATTGATAGAGAATGAGGTTCCCTTATTATGTCAACAGGTTGGTGCTCCATTGATAGAGAATGAGCTTCCCTTATTATGTCAACAGGTTGGTGCTCCATTGATAGAGAATGAGGTTCCCTTATTATGTCAACAGGTTGGTGCTCCATTGATAGAGAATGAGCTTCCCTTATTATGTCAACAGGTTGGTGCTCCATTGATAGAGAATGAGCTTCCCTTATTATGTCAACAGGTTGGTGCTCCATTGATAGAGAATGAGGTTCCCTTATTATGTCAACAGGTTGGTGTTCCATTGACAGAGAATGAGGTTCGTTCACGCAGATGAGCAGGGACCCTGGGTATCTTTCTTTTGGTGTTTTTCAGAGTCAGTAGAAAGGCCTCTTTAGTGTCCTAAGTTTTCATAACTGTGACCTTAATTGATTACCGTCTGTAAGCTGTTAGTGTCTTAACGACCGTTCAACAGGTGCATGTTCATGTATTGTTTATGGTTTATTGAACAAGCATGGGAAATAGCGTTTTAAACTCTTTACAATGAAGATATGTGAAGTTATTTGGATGTTTACGAATTATCTTTGAAAGACAGGGTCCTGAAAACTATTTAAATAACTCATCATTGTCATTATTGTGCCAGCCCAAGTGAACATTTGATATATCACTCCTACAGCCATTTTCTATATAAAAGCAATTGATCATAATCTTTATTATAACAGCCCAGCCCATCATTTTAACTCTGAGGCGTTTGCTCTGGGCCGGCGCCTTATAACTGATGGGGTGGCCAGCATCAAGGCCAACGTACAAAAGGAGAACTTCCTGGCTGCCAGAGAGACACTGGGGAGAGTACTACACACACTACAGGTAAGAGGAGAGACACTGGGGAGAGTACTACATACACTACAGGTAAGAGGAGAGGGGGGGGTGAATGAGGGGATATGCAAACATTTCCGGTAGCTAGAGAGACACTGGGGAGAGAACTATACACACTACAGGTAGCTAGAGAGACACTGGGGACAGTACTTTACACAGTACAGGTAGCTAGAGAGACACTTTGGGAGAGGACTGTACACAGTCCAGGTAGCTAGAGAGACACTGGGGAGAGAACTATACACACTACAGGTAGCTAGAGAGACACTGGGGACAGTACTTTACACAGTACAGGTAGCTAGAGAGACACTTTGGGAGAGGACTGTACACAGTCCAGGTAGCTAGAGAGACACTGGGGAGAGGACTGTACACAGTACAGGTAGCTAGAAAGACACTGGGGAGAGGACTGTACACACTACAGGTAACTAGAGAGACACTGGGGGAGAGGACTGTACACAGTACAGGTAGCTAGAAAGACACTGGGGAGAGGACTGTACACACTACAGGTAACTAGAGAGACACTGGGGAGAGGACTGTACACAGTACAGGTAGCTAGAGAGACACTGGGGAGAGTACTACACACACTACAGGTAAGAGGAGAGACACTGGGGAGAGGACTGTACACACTACAGGTAAGAGGACAGAGAGGGGGAGGGGGGTGTTAAGGGTTATGAAATATTCTATGATTGACAGACTGGTTGAATAAAGAGAAAACTATACCATAAAATTGCCATAAATGTTTCATTCTTATGAAATGTATATCTGCAGGATACATTGTATACAGTCCTTTTAGCATGATATATTATGTTTCATATGTTATTTATGAATTTGTGGATGTCCTTCATCCATTTGGTATGATGTGTTACAAATTACAATTCATATGATATGTTACGAATTTCAATGTGTTATTGCTAACGTTAGCTTGTGGGCTAATGTTAGCTAGGCTAGAGGTTAGGGTTAGGGGTTAGGGTTAAGGTTAGGGTTAAGGTTAGGAGTTATGTCAAAGGGTTAAGGTAAGGGTCATGGATAAGGGAAGGGTTAGCTAAAAGGGTTAAGGTTAGGGTTATTAGGTTAGCTAACATGCTAAGTAGTTGCAAAGTAGCTACAAAGTAGTAAGTAGTTCAAAAGTTGCTGATTAGCAAAAATGCTAAAATTGTCCGTGATGAGATTCGAACGCACAACATTTGGGTGGCTAGATGTTTGCGTTATATGCCCGGCCAACCACTCTCTCTCTGTTCATTGTTGCCTTAAGTAAACTTCTGACTCATGTAACCATACCAAATGTAATATATGTTCATTGTTTCATTTCAGTATCCAGGATAAAAGGTCAAATTTACACCATTTACACTCTTATCCAGAGCAATTTACAGTAAGCATAGGAAATGTAATATAGATTGTTTGAGGGAGTGAGAGAGAGAGGGAGAGAGGGAGTGAGAGAGAGAGGGAGAGAGGGAGAGAGAGAGAGAGAGAGAGAGAGAGAGAGAGAGAGAGAGAGAGAGAGAGAGAGAGAGAGAGAGAGAGAGAGGGGGAAGTGGAAAGAAAGGGTGGGAGTCCAACACTTTCAAGAATCAAGGGATGTAAGATCAGGAGTTGCAGACCTGAGATAAACTTCTTTAGACCTGCATCTGATAGCGCCACACAGACTGGAAGACAGCCAGCAAGATAAATCTAACCCTTGGTTTTCTTCTGAACTATCTGAGCTCATTTAGATGAGAAATCCGGCCTGGACCAAAGCAAGGAAAACTGACTGTGTAGTTGTCTGGCAATCTTTCAGACAACTGAGTAAGAGACGTACAATCTACGTTAAGAAAGCTTTTTAAGCTCTATCTCTGACTCTGCTGGTGATCCTACATTTTTGGGGGAAAACAGTAAATGTACTGAAGCGTACAAATTCCTCTTCTTTCCTGCCTAAGCAAGTTCTATCTGACTCTGGCATCATAACGGAGAACACTGGGACACGTGGAGCTTCTTTATCATCATTTTATCTCGGCTGGCTTTTTATTTTGCTGGTCAATCAATCGACTGCCTTTCCCTCTTCCTGCCTCTAGCTGACTTGACTGTTAACCCGTCAACTTCTAGTGAATTTTTGGTTGTCATGGCAACAGTTCACTGTGATATGCTAGATGCCTTGCTTAAGATTCATGTCAAATAATCCACTGGGGCTGATATGCTTAATCCAATTTTGGCTGCAGCTCTCTGCCCCCCTGATTGTTGAATGAATAACCAATATTTTTAATCTGATGGACTCCCGAGTGGTGCAGCGGTCTAAGGCACTGCATCTCAGTTCTACAGGTGTCACTACAGACCCTGGTTTGATTCCAGCTTGTATCACAATCCGGCCATGATTGGTAGTCCCATAGGGCGGCTCACAATTGGCGCAGCGTCGTCCGGGTTTGGCCGGGATAGGTTGTCATTCTAAATAAGAATTTGTTCTTAACTGACTTGCCTGGTTAAATAAAGGTTAAAATTGAAAGATTATATATGATACTATCCCCCAAGGTTTAGAAGGTGGCCCATGTGCTCCCCTTTCACAAAAGTGATGACCCTTGTGACCTAAATAATGAATCACCCTATCTCTAAATGTTCTTGACTAGCTAAAAATATTAGAATCCTTGATTCATTCTTAAGCTAAGATATTTCTTATCTTTGAAATGTACATCGGTCAGGTTGTAGACCAGGTCGTAGCACTATCTCTGCTGCATCCATGGGTCTAAATGTACATCGGTCAGGTTGTAGACCAGGTCGTAGCACTATCTCTGCTGCATCCATGGTTCTAAATGTACATCGGTCAGGTTGTAGACCAGGTCGTAGCACTATCTCTGCTGCATCCATGGTTCTAAATGTACATCGGTCAGGTTGTAGACCAGGTCGTAGCACTATCTCTGCTGCATCCATGGGTCTAAATGTACATCGGTCAGGTTGTAGACCAGGTCGTAGCACTATCTCTGCTGCATCCATGGGTCTAAATGTACATCGGTCAGGTTGTAGACCAGGTCGTAGCACTATCTCTGCTGCATCCATGGTTCTAAATGTACATCGGTCAGGTTGTAGACCAGGTCGTAGCACTATCTCTGCTGCATCCATGGTTCTAAATGTACATCGGTCAGGTTGTAGACCAGGTCGTAGCACTATCTCTGCTGCATCCATGGTTCTAAATGTACATCGGTCAGGTTGTAGACCAGGTCGTAGCACTATCTCCGCTGCATCCATGGTTCTAAATGTACATCGGTCAGGTTGTAGACCAGGTCGTAGCACTATCTCCGCTGCATCCATGGTTCTAAATGTACATCGGTCAGGTTGTAGACCAGGTCGTAGCACTATCTCCGCTGCATCCATGGTTCTAAATGTACATCGGTCAGGTTGTAGACCAGGTCGTAGCACTATCTCTGCTGCATCCATGGTTCTAAATGATGTGGTTAATTGTATGGATAAAACACTGTGCTGCTCTCTGTCATCGACCTGTCAAAGGCTTTTGATCCTTTTGATCAGTCACTGCTCATTCAGACGCTTTCCTCAACTGGTCGTGAACAGGCTGCATGGAACTGCTTTCAAAACCACTTAATGTATACCTGCTCAGGTTTCCTGGATATTAGGAAAGGGGTCCCGCAGGGGTAGATTGAAGTGTCTATCTTACATCTAGAAGATATAAGAAAGTTCAGGAAATATGTATTTTTTATGCATATTAAACCCCTTTTTTGGGGGGTATGCACAAAACTACCTCCAGACTGACATGATTTATTTTAACCGTTAACGAGTCCCGTGACACGTGAGGTCACATTTGTTTGTAGCCCAAATGGTTCAGACGCTACAAACAGAAGTTGGTACATTGAGGGTACCGACTTTAGACGAGTCTCGTGGGGCAAAATGGAGACGGTCCTTCAATAGACTCTAGTACAGGGGTGGGCAAGCTTTTTGGCTTGAAGGGCCACATCGGGGGAAGCATTTTTTGAGGGACCAATTGTTTGTTAAAATTAATTTGCCTCAGCCTCTCGAATGGCGCAGCAGTCTAAGGCACTGCATCACAGTGCTTGAGGTGTCACTACAGACCCAAGTTCAATCCCAGGCTGTGTCACAGCTGGCTGTGACTGGAAGACCCATGAGGCGGCGCACAATTGGCCCAGCATTGTCCGGGTTAGGAGAGGGTTTGGTAGGCCGAGATTTCCTTGTCCCATCACACTCTAGCAACTCCTGTGGCATCCCGGGCGCATGCATGCTGACACGGTCGCCAGGTGTATGGTGTTTCCTCCAACACATTGGTACGGCCGGCTTCCTGGTTAAGCGGGCATTGTGTCAAGAAGCAGTGCAGCTTGGCTGGGTCGTGTTTCGGAGGACACACGGCTCTTAATATTTGCCTCTCCCGAGTCTGTAAAGGATTTTCAGCGATGGGACAAGACTGTAACTACCAATTGGATACCACGAAATTGGGGGTAAAAAAAAAACATATGTTTATGTCTCGCAGGCCGTGCTAATGCAGATTATTGAACTGATGTTCCTAATGGTCCTAGACTATAGTGACATCATCTATATGAATGTAGATGCCACCTCATTAAAGCCATTAGATGCAGTTTGTCACAACACACTGCGCTTTATTACCGGTGTTCAGCACAGCATTCTCTACCAGGAAGTTGGCTTGGCCTCTTTGATGTCACATATGTTGATACATTGCTATGATTTCATTTATTAACATCAATACTAAACTTTAGACATACGAGTTACCACACCCGGTCTCAGGGATGGAAATTCCTTTGGTCTCTACTGAGTTAGGTTAATCAGCCTTTCGTTTTTCTCTAAATGTTCTTAAATGTGATGTTTTGGTGCCTCTAGGTCAATTCAGAAAGCTGATTGAGGACCTTATTACTGATGAATGTGTTATTTTTATGACCATGTTTTTGATTTAGGAGAGCATATAGAAGTGGTTTTAGAAGTGGGGGGTATCATATTGGTGTCCGCATGGTGTCCGCATGGTCCTAAAGTACACCTTTTCCACGTTTTTGTATCACATTCTTGTGAACTGGGGGGGACAAAATATAATTTCAGAATGTGGGAGGGACATGTCCCCCCATCTCCAGTAAAAGATGCGCCACTGTTTTTGATGTGTGGATTTTCTGTAATTTCTGTAATTTAGGGCTGATCTGTAAAAGTGACATTGGTCTCAGTATGACTCCCTGATAAAATAAAGGATAAATAAAATGAAAATGAATAAAAAAACATAAGGAATTAAAGGGTAGAGGGAGAAGAGGGGGGAGAAAACATCTCACCTCATCTCTCATTTCATATTTCACCTTGGCTCAAGTGTTACCATCTGAACCAACTTAACTTCTGTCTAGAGGTGTCTGTAATAGGGAATTAGATAGATGGCTTTCCCACAGACACAGACTTGGTATATAATACATGCTTGTGTTTTGTCAGGACTTCTACAGCCACAGTAACTGGGTGGATCTGGGATACACTGAACCCTACGCCAACCTGATCCGCCCCGATCTCCCACTGGAAAACCTGGCAGGTAGGGAGGGCTTGAGTTAATGCAGCAACGAGGACAGCTAGGCATGGGATCCAACTGGAGGGAGGGAGGGTGGTAGGGCAGGGAAGGAGAGAGGGTGGTAGGGCAGGGAAGAAGAGAGGGTGGTAGGGCAGGGAAGGAGAGAGAGTGGTAGGGGAGGGAAGGAAGGAAGGAAGGAAGGAAGGAAGGAAGGAAGGAAGGAAGGAAGGAAGGAAGGAAGGAAGGAAGGAAGGAAGGAAGGAAGGAAGGAAGGAAGGAAGGAGGGAGGGAGGTTGGGCAGGGAAGGAGAGGGAGAGTGGTAGGGCAGGGAGGGAGGGAGGGTGGTAGGGGAGGGAAGGAAGGAGGGAGGGAGGTTGGGCAGGGAAGGAAGGAGGGAGGGTGGTAGGGCAGGGAGGGAGGGAGGGAGGGAGGGCAGTGAGGGAGGGAGGGAGGGAGGGTGGTAGGGCAGGGAGGGAGGGAAGGTGGTAGGGGAGAGAAGGAGGGAGGGAGGGAGGGAGATTGGGCAGGGAAGGAAGGAAGGAGGGAGGGTGGTAGGGCAGGGAAGGATGGAGGGTGGTAGGGCAGGGAAGGAGGGAGGGAGTGTGGTAGAGCAGGGAAGGAGGGAGGGAGGGTGGTAGAGCAGGGAAGGAAGGAGGAAAGGTTATAGGGAAGGGAAGGAATGAGGGTGGTAGGCAAGGATGGAAGGAAGGAAGGAAGGAAGGAAGGAAGGAAGGAAGGAAGGAAGGAAGGAAGGAAGGAAGGAAGGAAGGAAGGAAGGAAGGAAGGAAGGAAGGAAGGAAGGAAGGAAGGAAGGAAGGAAGGAAGGAAGGAAGGAAGGAAGGAAGGAGAGTGGTATGGAATGTGAAGAAAAAGACCGATAGCAGATAAAAACAGGAGACGAGATAAAGAGATAAATCTGAAGACACATGACTCGACCTTCGCCTCTCCCGAGCCCATTGGGGAGTTGCAGCGATGAGACAAGAATGTAATTGGAACGCAATTGGATATCAGGAATTTGGGGAGAAAAAAGGGGGAGAAATACAAAAATGTAATTTTAAAAAAAAAATGTAAATGCAAAAAAATATACCAAATGAAAGTCTTTTGTACTACAACATATCCACACTATATCTACAAAAGTATGTTGACACCCCTTTAAATTAGTGGATTTGGCTGTTTCACCCACACCTGTTGCTGACAGGTGTATAAAGTCGAGCACACCGCCATGCAATCTCCATAGACAAACATTGGCAGTATATAATAGTTTCTTTGATCGGGCCTTTCTAAAATGGCCATGTCACAATCTCCTGCCTTAATGTGTATTTAAAGTGATTTCCTCTTGTGACTCTGCCTTACTGAAGACTTCACTGACTTTGAACGTGGCACCGTCATAGGATGCCATCTTTCCAACATATTTTCTGCCCCGCTAGAGCTGCCCGGATAACTGTAAGAGCAGTTATTGTGAAGTGGAAATGTTTAGGAGCAACAATGCACACTTTTAGGCCACACAAGCTCACAGAATGGGACCGCCCGAGTGCTGAAGCTCGTAAAAATCGTATGTCCTCAGATGCAACACCCACTACCGAGTTCCAAACTGCCTCTGGGAGCACAACTGCACAATAACTTTTCGTAGGGAGCTTCATGAAATGGGGTTCCATAGACGAGCAGCCTCACACAAGCCTAAGATCACCATGTACAATGCCAAGAGTGTTGTAAAGCTGGCCACCATGGGACTCTGGAGCAGTGAAAATGCATTCTCTGGAGAGATGAATCACTCTTCATCATCTGGCTGTCTGATGGACTAATATGGGTTTGGCAGATGCCAGGAGAACGCTACCTGCCTCAGTGCATAGTGCCAACTGTAAAGTTTGCTGGAGGAGGAATAATGGTCTGGGGCTGTTTTTCATGGTTTGGGCCCCTTAGTTCCAGTGAAGGGAAATCTTAAGGTTACAGCACACAATGACATTCTAGACGATTCAGTACCTCTGAGTTTGTTTCAACAGTTTGGGGAAGGTCCTTTCCTGTATCAGCTTGACAATGACCCCATGCACAAAGCGAGGTCCATAGAGAAATGGTTTATTGAAATCGGTGTGGAAGAACTTGACAGGCCTGCGCAGAGCCCTGACCTCAACCCCATCGAACATCTTTGGGATGAATTGTAACGCCGACTGCGAGCCAGGCCTAAACGCCCAACATCAGTGCCCGACCTCACTAATGCTCTTGTGGCTGAATGGAAGTCCCCACAGCAATATTCAAAACTCTAGTAGAATGCCTTCCCAGAAGAGTGGAGGATGTGAAAGCAGAAGAGGGGGGACCAACTCCATATTAATGACCATGATTTTGGAATGAGACAAACACATGTCCACATACTTTTGGTCTTGTAGTGTATTTGTATGTGTTGTAGAAACTACTGGGGGCTAGCATATTGGCTTGTCTCACTGGTGATGTGTAGAGGTGTAGTGACACATTTGGGGATTTTAGAGATATCTTTCAATTATTTTGAATGACAGTGCACAAAAGTATTTCATATATTGTATAGATTTTATAAAAACAAAGTTGAATAAAATACTTATTTTACTATGAAGATAATGTGTCCCTCAGTTTTATGTCATTTGTGTTACCCCCTTGAAAATCACAGATGAAAAAGATATACAATGACCTTGAGCATTCGAGCCTAGTGGTTAGAGCCTTGGGCCAGTAACCAAAAGGTTGCAGGGTTGAATCCCCGAGCTGACAAGGTAAAAATCTGTCATTCTGCCCCTGAGCAAGGCAGTTAACCCACTGTTCCCCGGGCCCCGAAGACGTGGACGTCGATTAAGGCAGCCCTCCGCACCTCTCTGACTCAGAGGGGTTGGGTTAAATGCGGAAGATTCATTTCAGTTGAATGCCTTCAGTTGTACAACTGCCTAGGTAAACCCCCTTCCCAAGGGTTATCTGGGGAGGGGTTATGTTAAAGAAAATGATTAGCTAATCACACCCTATCATGATGTCATACATTTGAGGATTCTGTGAATCATTTGGTGTGTCTCAATCCAATGTGTCACTTGCTGTTAGTCAATTTAAATGAAGGGAAATAACACTGTGAGCAAAATCATTAATCACATCACTAGACATTCCTGTTTAATGGCTTGATGACCTCATGGGAAGATGTACCCAAATGCATTCATATAAAAATACATCTGCTCTTTGTCTATGCCACCGTGATTCAAGAACCACCCTTGAAAGTTGTGTTTTGGTTTTGTAGATGTTAAAACCCCGACCTGCAGTGACTGTTCCAATGGAGGGTTCTGTTCCAACTCCATCCTGCCTAACATCCTTAATGAGAAGAAACTCACCTCTGGGTACATGGGGATCTTGTCCTCAGCTAAGCCTAAAGGTACACACACACACACACACACACACACACACACACACACACACACACACACACACACACACACACACACACACACACACACACACACACACACACACACACACACACACACACACACACACACACACACACACACACACACACACACACGCACACACGCACACACACACACACGCACGCACGCACGCACGCACGCACGCACGCACGCACACACACACACACACACACACACACACACACACACACACACACACTACCTTCCCCACATACCCACACACTCTCTAAATAACACCCATCATCACCTCTCCTCCCCCAGGTAAGTGTAGTCATGGAGGTGCAGCTGACCTAACCAGCTCCAAGGCTCCTCGCGGGGGCATCAGCAAGGATGAGCGTCGCTCTGACAACGTGGCCCTGCACACCGCTGCTGTCACCGTGGCAACAACCGCAACCCTCCAGCTGCTGGATGACATCCGGGGCGCCGCCGGTGACAACAACTACCTACGGTACGGAGCGGGGTAGAGGAGGGTGAAGGGGAGGAGAGGGGTAGAGGAGGGTGAAGGGGAGGAGAGGGGGTGAAGGGGAGGAGAGGGGTAGAGGAGGGTGAAGGGGAGGAGAGGGGTAGAGGAGGGTGAAGGGGAGGAGAGGGGTAGATGAGTGTGAAGGAGAGGAGATGGGTAGAGGAGGGTGAAGGGGAGGAGAGGGGGTGAAGGGGAGGAGAGGGGTAGAAGAGGGTGAAGGGGAGGAGAGGGGTAGAGGAGGGTGAAGGAGAGGAGGGGGTAGAGGAGGGTGAAGGGGAGGAGAGGGGTAGAGGAGGGTGAAGGGGAGGAGAGGGGTAGAGGAGGGTGAAGGAGAGGAGAGGGGTAGAGGAGGGTGAAGGGGAGGAGAGGAGGGTGAAGGGGAAGAGAGGGGTAGAGGGGGGTGAAGGGGAGGAGAGGGGGTGAAGGGGAAGAGAGGGGTAGAGGGGGGTGAAGGGGAGGAAAGGGGTAGAGGGAATTACCCATGTTGAAGTTACTCACAATCTCTCTCTTTATCTCTCTCTCTCTCTCCCACAGCTTCATGGGCATAGCGCGTTCGTCAGTGGTTGTTTTTGTGATCGACACCACGGGGAGCATGAGTAATGACATCCTTGAAGCCAAGAGAGTCGTCTATGAGATCATCGACAGCAAGAAGGGAACACAGGATGAGCCATCCCAGTACATCCTGGTCCCGTTCAACGATCCAGGTAAGGCTGGCTTTTACACTCCACCAAGCATTCTCCTTAGCAAAACATCACTGACAAACTCTGGCATTCACCGAAATGCCTGTGTGATGTGTTTTTAAGTCAGGAAGTGGTTAGTGATCAGTGTGTGCTTGTGTGTGTGTTTAGAGTTTGGACCCCTGATAAAAACGACAAACCCTAATGTTATGAAAGCAGAGATCGCTAACCTCACGGCTGAAGGAGGTGGAGACCTCCCTGAGATGTGCCTATCAGGGCTCCAGGTACAGTGATTTGCATGACAATCTTCCAATCAGGTTTCAGATATAATCCCTTTCTCTATAGTGCACCTGACAATAAATAAAGACACAAAATCTCTCTCTCTCTCTCTCTCTCTCTCTCTCTCTCTCTCTCTCTCTCTCTCTCTCTCTCTCTCTCTCTCTCTCTCTCTCTCTCTCTCTCTCTCTCTCTCTCTCTCTCATTTCAATTCAATTCAAGGGGCTTTATTGGCACGGGAAACATATGTTTACATTGGATAAAAAAAGTGAAACAAACAATAAAAAGTGAACAGTAGATGTGACACTCACACAAGTTCCAAAAGAGGAAAGACATTTCAGACGTCATATTATGTGTTGTAACGATGTGCAAATAGTTAAAGTACAAAAGGGAAAATAAATCTAAATAAATATGGGTTGTATATACAATGGTGTTTGTTCTTCACTGGTTGTCCTTTTCTTGTGGCAACAAGTCACAAATCTTGCTGCTGTGATGTCACACTGTGGTATTTCACCCAGTAGATACAGGAGTTGATCAAAATATGATTTTTTTCAGAATTCTTTGTGGATCTGTGTAATCGGAGGGAAATGTGTGTCTCTAATATGGTCATATATTTGGCAGGAGGTTAGGAAGTGCAGCTCAGTTTCCACCTCATTTTGTGGGCAGTGTTTACAAAGCTGGTCTTCTCTTGAGCCAGGTCTGCCTACGGCAACCTTTCTCAATAGCAAGGCTATGCTCACTGAGTCTGTACATAGTCAAAGCTTTCCTTAAATTTGTGTCAGTCACAGTGTTCAGTTATTCTACCACTGTGCACTCTCTGTTTAGGGCCAGTCACAGTGTTCAGTTATTCTACCACTGTGCACTCTCTGTTTAGGGCCAAATGGCATTCTAGTTTGCTGTGTTTTTCTGTTAATTCTTTCCATTGTGTCAAGTAATTATCTTGTTGTTTTCTCATGATTTGGTTGGGTCTAATTGTGTTGCTGTCCTGGGGCTCTGTGGGGTCTGTTTGTGTTTGTGAACAGAGCCCCAGGACCAGCTTGCTTAGGGGACTCTTCTCCAGGTTCATCTCTCTGTAGGTGATGGCTTTGTTATGGAAGGTTTGGGAATCGCTTCCTTTTAGGTGGTTGTTGAATTTAACAGCTCTTTTCTGGATTTTGATAACTCTCTCTCTAGTTGGCGCTGACCGGTGCTCCTGCGTCGTCCAACATCTATGTTTTCACAGATGCCGTTGCCAAGGACATTGAATTAAAGGAAACGATCGTGGCCCTGATCAGGAGCACCAAGTCAACCGTGAGCACTTCCTCAAACACTTCCTGTTTTAGAAGAAAACATTTCCTGCAGTTCAGGGTTCTATTCATTAGGCCACACAGTAGCAAAACGCAGCAAAATGCGCAATTCTTATTGGACAAGTAGTCATTGCCTTTTTTCTTTCTTTCTTCGTTTGGTGCCGAATGAATACGACCAGGCAAACCACCCGACCTCTCTCAAACACACCTATGTGTCTCTCCAGGTGTCTTTCTTCATGACTGGTGATGGTGCTGGTGCTAGAAGGAGGAGGCGTGGAGTAGAGTCCAGCGAAGCTACATTCGAGACCTACAAGGACCTGGCGCTGGCGTCTGGTGGTCAGGCCATTGGAGTCACCAAGGAAAATCTGCCCCGGGCCACTGACATCATCATCGACTCCTCCACCTCCGCTCTGGTGAGTCGACACTGGTGGCCATTTTGTTTTGGATCAGTTTTTTATTTAAAATCAATCAAAACTTGATGAATGAAAAACAAATATATGCTTAATGAACTTTACAAATGCCTTGGCATGTCAAAATAACATAACATAATATCATAGCATAACATAGCATAGCATAACATAGAACACTGTAGCATAACATAAAATAACACAGCATATCATAAAATAACATAGAATAACAGCATAACATAGCATAGCATACTGTAGCATAACATAAAATAACATAGCATAACATAACATAGAATACTGTAGCATAACATAAAATAACATAGCATAACATAACATAGAACACCGTAGCATAACATAAAATAACATAGCATAACATAAAATAACATAGCATAACATCACATAGAACACTGTAGCATAACATAAACTAACATAAAATAACATAGCATAGCATAACATAACATAGAACACTGTAGCATAACATAAACTAACATAGCATAACATAACATAGAACACCGTAGCATAACATAAAATAACACAGCATAACATAAAATAACATAGCATAACATAACATAGAACACTGTAGCATAACATAAACTAACATAAAATAACATAGCATAGCATAACATAACATAGAACACTGTAGCATAACATAAACTAACATAGCATAACATAACATAGAACACCGTAGCATAACATAAAATAACACAGCATAACATAAAATAACATAGCATAACATAACATAGAACACTGTAGCATAACATAAACTAACATAAAATAACATAGCATAGCATAACATAACATAGAACACTGTAGCATAACATAAACTAACATAGCATAACATAACATAGAACACTGTAGCATAACATAAAATAACATAGCATAACATAACATAGAACACCGTAGCATAACATAAAATAACATAGCATAACATAGAACACTGTAGCATAACATAAAATAACATAGCATATCATAAAATAACACAGCATAACATAAAATAACATAAAATAACATAGCATAGCATAATATAGAACACTGTAGCATAACATAAAATAACAAAGCATAACATAAAATAACATAAAATAACATAGCATAATGTAACATAACATAAAATAACATAGCGTAGCATAACATAGCATACTGCAGCATAACATAAATTAACATAGCATGACAAAACCAGTAATCCCAGCCCCCGTCCCACAGGAGGGCTTTTGCTTCTTGGTAGGCCGTCAATGTAAATAATAATTTGTTCTTAACTGATTTTCCTAGTTAAATAAAGGTTCAAAAAGGTTAAATAAATTACATTAAATAAAAACAGTAGGTAACTATTTATGTCACTTCCACTTTCTCTCCTTTCTCATTCTGTCCATTTCTCCTCCTCCTCAGGTGACAGTCCTACAGCGAGCGAGGAACCCAGGCAGAGCTGAGACATTCTCCTTCCTGCTGGACGAGTCTCTGAACAACATCACCATCTACATCACTGGAAAGTCCCTCACCTTCACCCTGAAGAACCCTGCAGGTAAGAACCTCAAACATTACTGGATAGTCCCTCACCTTCACCCTGAAGAACCCTGCAGGTAAGAACCTCAAACATCACTGGATAGTCCCTCACCTTCACCCTGAAGAACCCTGCAGGTAAGAACCTCAAACATCACTGGATAGTCCCTCACCTTCACCCTGAAGATCCCTGCAGGTAAGAACCTCAAACATCACTGGATAGTCCCTCACCTTCACCCTGAAGAACCCTGCAGGTAAGAACCTCAAACATCACTGGATAGTCCCTCACCTTCACCCTGAAGAACCCTGCAGGTAAGAACCTCAAACATCACTGGATAGTCCCTCACCTTCACCCTGAAGATCCCTGCAGGTAAGAACCTTAAACACATAGACAGATCTAAGGTAAGGTTTTAGGTAAGTGTTCACCTCACAGAGTAGGATGACGTTTCCTCTGGACACTGATCTAAGGTCAGAAGTGGAGAATCTTGGTTGCTGCCCTATAGCCAGCCGGTGTGATGGGGATGTGTGAGCAGTGGTGGAAAAAATGACTCAATTAAAAGTGAAAGTTATCCAGTAAACTTGAGTAATAGTCTAAAAGTATCTGGTTTTAAATGTACTTAAGGACAGTAGGAGACAAAGTCATCAGTAGTCATACTTGAGTTAAAGTACAAAGTAAAAGTAAATGCTATACATCAAATTCCTGATATTAAGCAAACCAGACGGACAGACAGGGACACACCCCAACACTAAGTTGAGTCCGCCAGATCACAGGCAGTAGGGATGGCAAAGCATAATATTGATAGGTGCCATAATTCTGTCCTGCTTGAGCATTCTAAATGTAACGAGTACTTTTAACTGCAGGGAAAACGTATGGAGTAAAAAGTACATTATTTATTTTAGGAATGTAGTGGAGTAAAAGTAAAAGTTATCAAAAATATAAATAGTAAAGTAAAGTACAGATACCCCCCAAAGAACTACTTACTTAAGTACTTTACACCCCTGTGTGTGAGACAACCATGCTTGAATGTGTTCCACCAGGTGTGGCCAGGTATGTTTGACTGGCATCCTGCAATAATCCCATTTCACCCTCCTTGCCCCTACAGGTGTGACCCAGAAACAGAATGAGGCCAACGGGGAACTGGGGACTGTCCAGACGGTGGGCAACCTCTTCCGGGTCCGTCTGGCCTCCAACAAACAGACAGGATTATGGGAAATCAGCATGAACTCCAACCAGCCCTACACACTGAAGGTCACTGGTGAGTTACCATAGAGATACGCATATCCTGTTTAATTATGTGTGTTACGCTCATGTGAATGCAGCCATGATACATACAGTACCCAGGTCTGGGTTCAAAAACTGTTTGAAATCATTTAGAACACTTTAAAATACTATTTGAAACCATGTCAAAACGATTTAACAATTTGACCCCAGGTCTGGAAGAGCCATATAGAGAAGGGAGAGAATACAGCCCTCACTCATTGTGTCTGTCTGCAGCCTGGTCTCATAGACAAGATGTAACATAGTAAAAGTACATCTTGGAAACTCAAGTTAGTATGATATGTTATGTTTGGTGTGGTTACATAAGACAGAAGGTTTCTTAAGGCAAAAACAAAAAGAGGGTGGGAGTATAATGGAAATTGTCTAACAACCCAAAGGTTACTTGTTCAAATCTCACCATGGAAAACTTTAGCATTTTCGCTAATTAGCAACTTTGCAATTACTTAGCATGTTAGCTAAACCTAACCCGAACCTTAACCCTTTTAACTAACTCTTCCCCTAACCCTAACCTTAGCTATTTGACCTAACTCCTAACCTTAACCCTAATCCAGGGGTCACCAACCTTTTCTAGCATGAGAGTTACATAAACAAAAAAAACAAAAAATGTTACAAGCTACAACATTTTTAAATAGCTTTCAAATAGACACATTCTTCTCATCTCCCCTGTGACTCTTCCCCGGGCCTTTAATGTACGAGAGAAAGTAAAGCACTATGTTTTCTGTCAATGTATTGTTTGTTTCCCAAATTCGTAAACATATTTACAATTCGTAACGTATTGTACCAATTGCAATTTGTAACATATCATCCGAAATGGATGATGGACATCCTCAAATGAATGCATAACACATGAAACATAACATATAACACTAAATGGAGAGTCTGGGATTTACTTCCAGAATAATACAACATTGTGAGACCAGGTCGATGTGTGTTCAAGCGTCTGTGTGTTTGTCTCCAGGTCAGAGTACCATTGCCTTCATTTATGACTTTGTGGAGACTTTCGAGGGACCTCACCCAGGATACGCCCTCATCTCTGGCCGTCCACAAGCAGGTAAAACACTACAACATCATCTTAATCATCATCATTACCATATCAAGCAGCTAATCTGTCAATCATCATTTTACTATGGCGATGTCGTGGCGACATATTCTACTTGAATGCAGCTGCGACTTAAAACACTAGAACCGCCTGGCCTTTCAGCACCGCCTGGCCTTTCAGCACCGCCTGGCCTTTCAGCACCGCCTGGCCTTTCAGCACCGCCTGGCCTTTCAGCATATAAATGCAGCCTTGACAGTGTCTTCTTTTTCCCAGTGGGAGCTGGGGTGCTTGGGGAAGAGAGAGAGCAGGACACGCTGCGGCCTTGACAGTGTCCTCTTTTTCCCAGTGGGAGCTGGGGTGCTTGGGGAAGAGGGAGAGCAAGACACGCTGCGGCCTTGGCAGTGTCCTCTTTTTCCCAGTGGGAGCTGGGGTGCTTGGGGAAGAGAGAGAGCAGGACACGCTGCGGCCTTGACAGTGTCCTCTTTTTCCCAGTGGGAGCTGGGGTGCTTGGGGAAGAGAGAGAGCAGGACATGCTGCAGCCTTGACAGTGTCTTCTTTCTCCCAGTGGGAGCTGGGGTGCTTGGGGAAGAGAGAGAGCAGGACACGCTGCGGCCTTGACAGTGTCCTCTTTTTCCCAGTGGGAGCTGGGGTGCTTGGGGAAGAGAGAGAGCAGGACATGCTGCAGCCTTGACAGTGTCTTCTTTCTCCCAGTGGGAGCTGGGGTGCTTGGGGAAAGAGAGAGCAGGACACGCTGCGGCCTTGGAAGCCTGCTAGGCGGCTGTAGCTTCCTACTTAGCGTTCATGTCGTTCTCACGAAGCACACGTGCCAGATCCATGATGAAATCTCTCTCGCTGACTGTCTTGTCCAGGCATTGTTTGCACAACACGTGCGCGTTGATAGCAGTCATGTCGAGCACGTTGTAGAACACCTCAACTGGCCAGCGGAGAGTACCTCCTTTTACAGAGTACAGTCTTGCCATCTGGTCGAGTGCATCCACACCAACCTATTGCATTAAATAAAATAGAATAGAAAATGTTATAATTATATAATAATAATAATACTAACAATAACAATAATATGAGTGTAATATAGTATTTGGTGTTTGGCTATCTGTATATGGAAGAGATACATACCTTTGTGTGATTGTAATCTGTCAAGTAAAACCCAATGCATGCTCTTCAACCAATCGCTGACTGCACCTGCCCGCCCGTCCAGCATCACTACTATGGACAACTCTGACTTAAAATATGTGGACAACTACAAATACCTAGGTGTCTGGTTAGACTGTAAACTCTCCTTCCAGGCTCACAACAAACATCTCTAATCCAAAGTTAAATCTAGAATTGGCTTCTTATGCAACAAAGCAACAAAGCATCCTTCGCTCATGCTGCCAAACTTACGTCAACAAATTGGATGCAGTCTATCACAGTGCAATCCGTTTTGTCACCAAAGCCCATATACTACCCATCACTGCGACCTGTACGCTCTAGTGGGCTGGCCCTCGCTTCATACTCGTCTCCAAACCCACTGGCTCCAGGTCATCTACAAGACCCTGCTAGGTACAGTCCCTCCTTATCTCAGCTTGCTGGTCACCAGAGTGTGTGTTAAAGCCATTAGATGCAGTTATACCAGAGCGCACAAGGTTTTACCACGGGGGCCACAAGGTTTTACCACGGGGGCCACAAGGTTTTACCACGGGGGCCACAAGGTTTTACCACGGGGGCCACAAGGTTTTACCACGGGGGCCACAAGGTTTTACCACGGGGGCCACAAGGTTTTACCACGGGGGCCACAAGTTCTGTGTTCACTGCTTTCTCTTTCCGAAGGTAGGCTGGTCCTTTTTGATGTATTGTAGGTCAAAACATTGGATCCTGTTCGTTTATAGACATATCACAGGTGCTGTATGACCTGCTCTTGATAACTCTTGAAATTCCTTCCTTCAATCTTCAGAACACTGTACAGATGGATGCATTGGTGCCCTTCGGGCGACTCAGATTGTTGGTTGAGGAACTGTACTGAACAAAGTGGTTGTTTTTCATGATTCATGTTTTGTATTTAAAAAGCATGTGTTAGTGTATTTCCTATGATCCCATGCTGCCTCGATTGTGCAATTGTGGTCATGCAGGGATCCCTTGTAGTAAAAGAGACCGTTACCTTATATAATCAGTCACAAAACGTCATTACTACTTATAATCGGTTACAAAACGTCATTACTACTTACAATCAGTCACAAAACGTCATTACTACTTATAATCGGTTACAAAATGTCATTACTACTTACAATCAGTCACAAAACGTCATTACTACCTATAATCAGTTACAAAACGTCATGACTACCTTTAATCGGTTACAAAATGTCATTACTACCTTTAATCGGTTACAAAATGTCATTACTACCTATAATCAGACACAAAATGTCATTACTACCTATAATCAGTCACAAAATGTCATTACTACCTATAATCAGTCACAAAATGTCATTACTACCTATAATCAGACACAAAATGTCATTACTACCTATAATCAGACACAAAATGTCATTACTACCTATAATCAGACACAAAATGTCATTACTACCTATAATCAGACACAAAATGTCATTACTACCTATAATCAGACACAAAATGTCATTACTACCTATAATCAGTCACAAAATGTCATTACTATCTATAATCGGTTACAAAATGTCATTACTACCTTTAATCGGTTACAAAACATCATGACTACTTATCAGTCACAAAACATCATTACTCCCTATAATCAGTCATAAAATGTAATTAATTATAATTTGTCATAATGTATCTGACCCTAGAACAGTTACATAGCCACACCCTTCAAGAGCATGTTTCCTGTTTCCTCTTCTCTCTCTTCCTCTTTTATCTCCCTATCCTTATACTCTTCCTCCTCTCGCTTTCCCTCCGTTCCTCCTCTCCTCCCAGGCATGCCTGCCATGTTGTTGGTATCGGTGTTGGGCAGAAAGGGCCCAGCCTCTGTCAAGGTGACCAACGTTGCCTTGGTGACAGTGTCAGGGTCAGAGGTCGTAGGCGGGGCCCTGGAAGACATGGGCAACGGGAAGTTCCTAGTTACGGTAACCAAGGTCCCTGCGGGGGAGTTTGTGGTGCTGCTGAACGGGACAGACGTGGTCTCCTCCACCGTGTTCCAGAGACAGTCCACCACTCAGATGTCTGTCTCCAAGGTTACCATCAAGGTAAGTTTACATTGAAAAACGCCTTTCATTTGTAAATGGTGAAGGAGTCTGTCTATACTGCATGTTGGGATAGTGTTAGACAAAAACCATGGTCATAGACATTTTCAAAAGTGGACCTCACAACAGCTCCTCAACAATTCCTCTTTCGTGTTCTTCTTGTCTTCTCAGGCCGTGGTGGACAGAAGCATGGAGCCTGGTAAACCCTTCACCCTTCCCTTCACCGTCATGACCGACGCCACTGGAGGCAGCTACAAAATCAGTGCCAGAAACGACCGAGACTTAGAAATGAACGTCCCTAGCAGGTAGGGATCAGGGCTGGAATATCTTGAGACTGGTCCCAGATCTGTTTGTACACATTGGCCATAGGAGCAATTTCAGCATTAACAGATTAGGGACCAAAACAGATATGTTCAAAATCAGCTTCTCCTCTATGCTGGCAAAATCCTTAATAAAAATTGTCCTCTCTTGGCATAATTTGTATTGACAATTAACGCTATCTTATCAGCATCGCTGTGACCACCGGAGGAAACGCCACCGGTGAACTGACCATCACGGTGCCCGCCAACACCCCCTCAGGAACAGACGTCACCGTGACCATTGAGGCTGTGGCCCCCGGGGCGTCCGACTCCAACTACGCCGTCCTGCGCCTCTCTGTCGTCACCAAGGTAACCTCAGATATATATATAGATATAGCAGATATGCTAGAGAGTGGAGGCCTATATGAGCTTTGTCCACCATATGGGCTGTCTCCACTAAATGGGCCGTCTCCACTATATGAGCTGTCTCCACTATATGAGCCGTCTCCACTATATGAGCTGTCTCTACTATATGAGCTGTCTCCACTCTATGGGCTATCTCTACTATATGAGCTGTCTCCACTATATGGGCTGTCTCCACTATATGAGCTATCTCTACTATATGAGCTGTCTCCACTATATTATCTGTCTCCACTATATGAGCTATCTCTACTATATGAGCTTTGTCCACCATATGGGCTAACTCTACTATATATGCTGTCTCCACTATGTGAGCTGTCTCTACTATATGGGCTGTCTCCACTATATGAGCTGTCTCCACTATATGAGCTGTCTCCACTATATGAGCTGTACCTACTATATGAGCTGTCTCCACTATATGGGCTGTCTCCACTATGTGGGCTGTCTCCACTATGTTGGCTGTCTCCACAATATGTGCCGTCTCCACTATATGAGCTGTCTCCACTATATGAGCTGTCTCTATATATGGGCTGTCTCCACTATGTGGGCTGTCTCCACAATATGGGCCGTCTCCACTATATGAGCTGTCTCCACTATATGAGCTGTCTCCACTATATGAGCTGTCTCCACTATATGGGCTGTCTCCACTATGTGGGCTGTCTCCACAATATGGGCCGTCTCCACTCTCTGGGGTGTCTCCACTTCTCCCTCATCATGATGATTGCGGTCTCTCTCTCTCTCTCTCTCTCTCTCTCTCTCTCTCTCTCTCTCTCTCTCTCTCTCTCTCTCTCTCTCTCTCTCTCTCTCTCTCTCTCTCTCTCTCTCTCTCTCTCTCTGCAGGTGACAGATTTCACCCCTCCCCAGTGTGAGATGGTTATCGCCTCGTCGGTCGACTGCCCAGCTGACCCAGCAGTCTGCAGCTCTGCTTTCTGGCAGCTCTCTGCCAACCTGACCGACGGTGTCAATGGCACGGGCATCACCAGCCTCAAACACCGCCAGGGAGCAGGCAGCCTCACCCACACGGACCTGAAGCAGACGGTTGTTGCAGCAGCATTCAACGCTTCGTGCTGCTCTCTGACAGTGGAGCTGGTGGCGGTGGACAAAGCCATGAATGTCGGTACCTGTTGGTTTTCCATCGTCCGCAACGCGGGACCGCCCCTCCATCGCTCTGTCCCTCCCACTGTTGGTGTGTCTGCTGGTCTCTGCCTTCTTCACTACGTCCTTCACTGACTTACTTATCTGATTTTAACCTCATGGACTGACTGACTGCCAACCTGATACTACCTCTTAAACTTAAAGAAGAAACATTTCTCAACCAACTTTCTATTTTTGATGTAAATGGCATGTTTATAGAAGGGTTCAGAATACCTGTTTTGTGATTTCACCTGTTTTTGAGAACTTATCCCAAATAGCAAATGACTTCCTCATCCTCGTTGTGTAGTATGAGGCTCTGAAAAAACAGGAACAAAAGCTCCAAAAACACCCAAATACGTCCTTTTAGAAACGGCAAAGATCTCAGTATAGTGACGCAGGTCTTTAGATGTTGTACACATGAAATTGTACCTTTCAGAACTTTATCCGCAATATTATATTCCTTTTTTTCGCCACTCGAGACGGTTCCCCTCCTATATCGGGCTTCTGACGATCAACAGAGTTTTATCCTTTCGACAGGAGCGGATTTTGTCTTTCTTTAAACTTTCTTTATTTCATCAAACGATTATGATTCTGTTTAAATTTTTATATAAATGATGATTGCCGAATAATGTTGAAGGTATCACTTAACCATAAAGCTCCCCTCTACATGTGATTCTAAATGCCTACTGCTTGCTAAAGCTATTTCTCAACTATAAACACAATGTTTCTTTGCAGGATCCTTGTTCTGACTTTCCAGAATCCCTGAATTGCTTCGACCTTGATTTTCTGATTGGCTGGATACAAGTTTCAACATCCAATTATTTCAGATCTACTAGAGTGCAAGTTTCACTGTGGCACCGTGGCGATACGTTGGCACATGATGATCATTATTAGAATATGACAAATATCAGTCAAGTCTTGCGTTGTATTCATGCTGGCTTTTGCCTGAGACGTGAAACAGATCGGTTGGAGGGCAGACAGACGATCACCAATGTATTAATTGCCAATTTGCCTAAATGGTTAATGGAAACACTTCAACCACAACGTTTTTATTCAACCCTATAGGTGTGATGTCATTACGTCCATCTGTTTTTATCGACACAAGACAGTTCAGTGGAAACGCGCCGTAGCAGGTCACTTTCTAAATGTCTACAAAACATCACCGGGCAAGTTCATGGAAACATAGCTAGTGATGGCGCAATTGGGCATCAGGTTGCTGTATGATATGATAAGGAAAGCTAATATGTTTATTAACACCTATCCAGGTGTTGTTAGGTCTGGCAGGCATCTGCAAAGTTTTCATCTGGGAACGTACCCAAGGCCACCATGAAAATGAATGTTTCTCGTGTAAAAAAGAGCCAGCAGCTTCTCTCAAGGCAATTTCTCAACATGTTACTTGCACTGTAGTAGTGATGTTTTAATGTTTGTCTCCAGTTTACCTCTCTGGCGTGAATTAAAAGCTCTGCTGTCCTGCTGCACTGGTGACTCGTGTTATTTGTTTTGTTATGGAGGGAGTTTAGTAGCCTTGTGAAACTAGCCTGGGCCCTGTTTCCCAAAGTCATCTTAAGGCTAAATTAATCTTCAGAACCTTTGTAGGAACATCGTTAAATCTGAGCTGTTTGCCCAAACCGTGGTTATTAAAGTTGCACTTGAAAACACTCTGAAGCACTGCCTCGGACCACACGTAGAACAGCTAAGTGCTTCGCTAAATGTTTTGTTGCTCTCCTGTGTCACTTTATACACCGAAGATGTCTGCTAAACATAGAATCACGTGTTTTGTCAATTTCTCTGAGTGTCGATAACTTCAGAACCAAGTTGACTACAAATACAAAGATGACTGCATTCAAATATAAATACATTAGTGGGGCTCTAACATCCAGACAGGTTCCAGGCCTTTTACATTCAGATATTCATGTTCAATCTATTTGGATACTTGTAACCGACGCTACTGTCTATCATTTGTCTCATATTTCATGATGTGTAGCCTAACTTGCGCAACGATGTACCAAATCTGTAGCATCACATCACCACTCTGGAACAACATCACATCACCACTCTGGAACTACATCACCACTCTGGAACAACATCACCACTCTGGAACAACATCACCACTCTGGAACAACATCACCACTCTGGAACAACATCCCATCACCACTCTGGGACAACATCACATCACCACTCTGGGACAACATCACCACTCTGGAACAACATCACCACTCTGGAACAACATCCCATCACCACTGTGGAACAACATGACATCACCACTCTGGGACAACATCCCATCACCACTCTGGAACAACATCACATCACCACTCTGGAACAACATCACATCACCACTCTGGAACTACATCACCACTCTGGAACAACATCACCACTCTGGAACAACATCACATCACCACTCTGGAACTACATCACCACTCTGGAACAACATCACCACTCTGGAACAACATGACATTACCACTCTGGAACAACATCACATCACCACTCTGGAACAACATCCCATCACCACTCTGGAACAACATCACCACTCTGGAACAACATGACATCACCACTCTGGAACAACATCACATCACCACTCTGGAACAACATGACATCACCACTCTGGAACAACATGACGTCACCACTCTGGAACAACATCACATCACCACTCTGGAACAACATCACATCACCACTCTGGAACAACATGACATCACCACTTTGGAACAACATCACATCACCACTCTGGAACCTTCTGAATGACCTTTTTGATCCAAATCAGTCAGGTTTCAAGACTAGTCATTCAACTGAGACTGCTCTTCTCTGTATCACGGAGGCGCTCCGCACTGCTAAAGCTAACTCTCTCTCCTCTGCTCTCATCCTTCTAGACCTATCGGCTGCCTTCGATACTGTGAACCATCAGATCCTCCTCTCCACCCTCTCCGAGTTGGGCATCTCCGGCGCGCCCACGCTTGATTGCGTCCTACCTGACAGGTCGCTCCTACCAGGTGGCGTGGCGAGAATCTGTCTCCTCACCACGCGCTCTCACCACTGGTGTCCCCAGGGCTCTGTTCTAGCCCTCTCCTATTCTCGCTATACACCAAGTCACTTGGCTCTGTCATAACCTCACATGGTCTCTCCTATCATTGCTATGCAGACGACACACAATTAATCTTCTCCTTTCCCCCTTCTGATGACCAGGTGGCAAATCGCATCTCTGCATGTCTGGCAGACATATCAGTGTGGATGACGGATCACCACCTCAAGCTGAACCTCTGCAAGACGGAGCTCCTCTTCCTCCCGGGGAAGGACTGCCCGTTCCATGATCACGCCATCATGGTTGACAACTCCATTGTGTCCTCCTCCCAGAGCGCTAAGAACCTTGGCGTGATCCTGGACAACACCCTGTCGTTCTCAAATAACATCAAGGCGGTGGCCCGTTCCTGTAGGTTCATGCTCTACAACATCCGCAGAGTACGACCCTGCCTCACACAGGAAGCGGCGCAGGTCCTAATCCAGGCACTTGTCATCTCCCGTCTGGATTACTGCAACTCGCTGTTGGCTGGGCTCCCTGCCTGTGCCATTAAACCCCTACAACTCATCCAGAACGCCGCAGCCCGTCTGGTGTTCAACCTTCCCAAGTTCTCTCACGTCACCCCGCTCCTCCGCTCTCTCCACTGACTTCCAGTTGAAGCTCGCATCCGCTACAAGACCATGGTGCTTGCCTATGGAGCTGTGAGGGGAACGGCACCTCAGTACCTCCAGGCTCTGATCAGGCCCTACACCCAAACAAGGGCACTGCGTTCATCCACCTCTGGCCTGCTCGCCTCCCTACCACTGAGGAAGTACAGTTCCCGCTCAGCCCAGTCAAAACTGTTCGCTGCTCTGGTCCCCCAATGGTGGAACAAACTCCCTCACGACGCCAGGACAGCGGAGTCAATCACCACCTTC
Source organism: Oncorhynchus gorbuscha (assembly GCF_021184085.1). NCBI lineage: Eukaryota > Metazoa > Chordata > Actinopteri > Salmoniformes > Salmonidae > Oncorhynchus > Oncorhynchus gorbuscha. The sequence continues at coordinate 610,493 of NC_060196.1, read as the reverse complement.
CGGAGACACCTGAAACCCCACCTCTTTAAGGAATACCTAGGATAGGATAAAGTAATCCTTCTCACCCCCCTTAAAAGATTTAGATGCACTATTGTAAAGTGGCTGTTCCACTGGATGTCATAAGGTGAATGCACCAATTTGTAAGTCGCTCTGGATAAGAGCGTCTGCTAAATGACTTAAATCATTTACATTACAATTGGTGCATTCACCTTATGACATCCAGTGGAACAGTCACTTTACAATAGTGCATCTAAATCTTAAAGGGGGGGGTGAGAGGGATTACTTATCCTATCCTAGGTATTCCTTAAAGAGGTGGGGTTTCAGGTGTCTCCGGAAGGTGGTGATTGACTCCGCTGTCCTGGCGTCGTGAGGGAGTTTGTTCCACCATTGGGGGCCAGCGCAGCGAACAGTTTTGACTGGGCTGAGCGGGAGCTGTACTTCCTCAGTGGTAGGGAGGCGAGCAGGCCAGAGGTGGATGAACGCAGTGCCCTTGTTTGGGTGTAGGGCCTGATCAGAGCCTGGAGGTACTGAGGTGCCGTTCCCCTCACAGCTCCGTAGGCAAGCACCATGGTCTTGTAGCGGATGCGAGTTTCAACTGGAAGCCAGTGGAGAGAACGGAGGAGCGGGGTGACGTGGAGAGAACTTGGGAAGGTTGAACACCAGACGGGCTGCGGCGTTCTGGATGAGTTGAAGGGGTTTAATGGCACAGGCAGGGAGCCCAGCCAACAGCGAGTTGCAGTAATCCAGACAGGAGATGACAAGTGCCTGGATTAGGACCTGCGCCGCTTCCTGTGTGAGGCAGGGTCGTACTCTGCGGATGTTGTAGAGCATGAACCTACAGGAACGGGCCACCGCCTTGATGTTGGTTGAGAACGACAGGGTGTTGTCCAGGATCACGCCAAGGTTCTGGCGCTCTGGGAGGAGGACACAATGGAGTTGTCAACCGTGATGGCGAGATCATGGAACGGGCAGTCCTTCCCCGGGAGGAAGAGCAGCTCCGTCTTGCCGAGGTTCAGCTTGAGGTGGTGATCCGTCATCCACACTGATATGTCTGCCAGACATGCAGAGATGCGATTCGCCACCTGGTCATCAGAAGGGGGAAAGGAGAAGATTAATTGTGTGTCGTCTGCATAGCAATGATAGGAGAGACCATGTGAGGTTATGACAGAGCCAAGTGACTTGGTGTATAGCGAGAATAGGAGAGGGCCAAGAACAGAGCCCTGGGGACACCAGTGGTGAGAGCGCGTGGTGAGGAGACAGATTCTCGCCACGCCACCTGGTAGGAGCGGCCTGTCAGGTAGGACGCAATCCAAGCGTGGGCCGCGCCGGAAATGCCCAACTCGGAGAGGGTGGAGAGGAGGATCTGATGGTTCACAGTATCGAAGGCAGCCGATAGATCTAGAAGGATGAGAGCAGAGGAGAGAGAGTTAGCTTTAGCAGTGCGGAGCGCCTCCGTGATACAGAGGAGAGCAGTCTCAGTTGAATGACTAGTCTTGAAACCTGACTGATTTGGATCAAGAAGGTCATTCAGAGAGAGATAGCGGGAGAGCTGGCCAAGGACGGCACGTTCAAGAGTTTTGGAGAGAAAAGAAAGAAGGGATACTGGTCTGTAATTGTTGACATCGGAGGGATCGAGTGTAGGTTTTTTCAGAAGGGGTGCAACTCTCGCTCTCTTGAAGACGGAAGGGACGTAGCCAGCGGTCAGGGATGAGTTGATGAGCGAGGTGAGGTAAGGGAGAAGGTCTCCGGAAATGGTCTGGAGAAGAGAGGAGAGGATAGGGTCAAGCGGGCAGGTTGTTGGGCGGCCGGCCGTCACAAGACGCGAGATTTCATCTGGAGAGAGAGGGGAGAAAGAGGTCAGAGCACAGGGTAGGGCAGTGTGAGCAGAACCAGCGGTGTCGTTTGACTTAGCAAACGAGGATCGGATGTCGTCGACCTTCTTTTCAAAATGGTTGACGAAGTCATCTGCGGAGAGGGAGGAGGGGGGGGGAGGGGGAGGAGGATTCAGGACGGAGGAGAAGGTGGCAAAGAGCTTCCTAGGGTTAGAGGCAGATGCTTGGAATTTAGCGTGGTAGAAAGTGGCTTTAGCAGCAGAGACAGAGGAGGAAAATGTAGAGAGGAGGGAGTGAAAGGATGCCAGGTCCGCAGGGAGGCGAGTTTTCCTCCATTTCCGCTCGGCTGCCCGGAGCCCTGTTCTGTGAGCTCGCAATGAGTCATCGAGCCACGGAGCGGGAGGGGAGGACCGAGCCGGCCTGGAGGATAGGGGACATAGAGAGTCAAAGGATGCAGAGAGGGAGGAGAGGAGGGTTGAGGAGGCAGAATCAGGAGATAGGTTGGAGAAGGTTTGAGCGGAGGGAAGAGATGATAGGATGGAAGAGGAGAGAGTAGCGGGGGAGAGAGAGCGAAGGTTGGGACGGCGCGATACCATCCGAGTAGGGGCAGTGTGGGAGGTGTTGGATGAGAGCGAGAGGGAAAAGGATACAAGGTAGTGGTCGGAGACTTGGAGGGGAGTTGCAATGAGGTTAGTGGAAGAACAGCATCTAGTAAAGATGAGGTCGAGCGTATTGCCTGCCTTGTGAGTAGGGGGGGAAGGTGAGAGGGTGAGGTCAAAAGAGGAGAGGAGTGGAAAGAAGGAGGCAGAGAGGAATGAGTCAAAGGTAGACGTGGGGAGGTTAAAGTCGCCCAGAACTGTGAGAGGTGAGCCGTCCTCAGGAAAGGAGTTTATCAAGGCATCAAGCTCATTGATGAACTCTCCGAGGGAACCTGGAGGGCGATAAATGATAAGGATGTTAAGCTTGAAAGGGCTGGTAACTGTGACAGCATGGAATTCAAAGGAGGCGATAGACAGATGGGTAAGGGGAGAAAGAGAGAATGACCACTTGGGAGAGATGAGGATCCCGGTGCCACCACCCCGCTGACCAGAAGCTCTCGGAAATGGAAATGGAACAACATGACATCACCACTCTGGAACAACATGACGTCACCACTCTGGAACAACATGACATCACCACTCTGGAACAACATGACATCACCACTCTGGAACAACATGACATCACTACTCTGGAACAACATGACATCACCACTCTGGAACAACATGACATCACCACTCTGGAACAACATGACATCACCACTCTGGAACAACATGACATCACCACTCTGGCCAATCCCCCTCCTGGCTCCACTGAAGGGACACCACTACTTGATAAGGGCCATGTCATGGAGTCCAAAATACCAATGTCTTTAACCAATAGACATTCACTAAATGTAGCATTCTAGCCTCATAAAATATTTTCTACTTCCTGATTGACTACTATACTTCCACCCAGTCTGCAGCATCACATCATCACTCTGACCACTTATCCTAGCCTGTTGGCCCTAGTAAACTACAGATGGCAGAATACAGCCCTGTACATAGTGTAGTGTGGTCCTCTGTAGCTTGGTTTGTAGAGCATAGTGTTTGTAACGCCAGGATTGTGGGTTCGATTCCCGGGACCCATATGTGAAATGTTTGAAAACGTGACAACAAATTGCTTTGGATAAAAGTGTCTGCTAAATGGCATGTATGATTATATCATGTAATAGTTATTTAATAAAAACATGGTTTTCATTACAATATGGTTGTATTCTGTTATCAAACAGTTTATGAGGGCAGCCGGGGGGGGGTCTGTGATTTTTTTTTAAAGAGCATATGTCATTAATTTACAAGTCCAAAAATGTATGTACCAACCGCAGACTGTAGCTTCAAACTTGATTTTTAATCCCCTCTTCAATGTTCCCAGCTTTTACATTATGGTGACAGTAATGAAGTCCATACGTCCACTGTTATTGTAATAAGGATGGGAAATAAGCAGAACTCATGTATGGTTAATATAATGAACAGATTATATGAGGATCAATGAGATGGAACATTAAAACACATGACGATACATGCAGGAAGAGTTTATTATCGCTTTAATGCATTATCATTTTTGTTATTCATATTTTATAGATATTTCATTTAGAAATAATAAAGCATTCAAACACAAAACACAAAAACAGATTGGACTCTACCTACGTGTGTATTTATCCTGCTGTTTTTACCAAACAAATGTCAATTATCATGATTAAGAAACACGCCCTCTCTGACTCCATCTAGTGGTGATTATCATGATCTTCACTGTATCAACTGAACATACATCAGTTATCAGCTGCTATCACTGACTCTGTGACCTGTCCAACACCATCATCATCATCATCATCTAAGTCATTTAGCAGACGCTCTTATCCAGAGCGACTTACAACACAAACCCTTATTAACCCTTCAGAGTCATATAACGTTACCATGACAACAGAACAGATACACACCTCACCAAGATACTGTCCCCTCCCCTCTGTCTCCTGCCAAACTCCACTCCCAGGGGTAAAGCAGGTTGTGTGTGTGTGTGTGTGTGTGTGTGTGTGTGTGTGTGTGTGTGTGTGTGTGTGTGTGTGTGTGTGTGTGTGTGTGTGTGTGTGTGTGTGTGTGTGTGTGTGTGTGTGTGTGTGTGTGTGTGTGTGTGTGTGTGTGTGTGTGTGTGTGTGTGCTCGTGCGCGTGCGCGTGTGTGTGTGCGTGTGTGTGTGCGTGTGTGTGTAGACTGGGGTCAGAGTCAAAGAGGTGAATATGGGTTGGTAATCTGTGATCAGGGCAGTGACAGAACAGGGTTTCCTAGGGACGTTATAAGGGGCTTCGCCCTCTAACTACTGTTATAAAACTGGGCTGATCTGCCCAGCTAAGCAGAACTGTGAGACTGTGAACCTGTAAATACACTATAGCCCATATTAAAACACACACACATATTAAAACACAGGCATATTCACACATGTAGCCTGTGAACATAGGACGTTGCCATGGAATCTGTTACGTGAGCTGATGGGTCAATGAGTCTGATGTCAGGCGCTTCTTGCGCTGGTTATCAAAACAACTCTTCAGAAAATTCCAGACAACCCACTGGACACAGATGTCAATTCAACTTCTATTCCACGTTGGTTCAACGTAATTTCATTAAAATGAAGTGGAAAGCATGTTGATTCAACCAGTGTGGTTGGTTATCTGTGACGAACGGTAATAAACACTGATTATCTTTATCGACGCCAAATAGCAATCACCTGTCTGCATGCCTTGTGAAATAATATCATTATACCGTAAAGAATCCACCCTAAAGTTACTGCCATCCTCTCCCTAGTCATCAGTCTCCACTGCCTGTCCTGAACCACTGCCTGTCCTGAACCACTGCCTGTCCTGAACCACTGTCTGTCCTGAACCACTGCCTGTCCTGAACCACTGCCTGTCCTGAACCACTGCCTGTCCTGAACCACTGCCTGTCCTGAACCACAGCCTGTCCTAAACCACTGCCTGTCCTGAACCACTGCCTGTTCCTGAACCACTGCCTGTCCTGAACCACTGCCTGTCCTGAACCACTGCCTGTCCTGAACCACTGCCTGTCCTGAACCACTGCCTGTTCCTGAACCACTGCCTGTCCTGAACCACTGCCTGTCCTGAACCACTGCCTGTCCTGAACCACTGCCTGTCCTGAACCACTGCCTGTCCTGAACCACTGCCTGTCCTGAACCATGGAGAATCATGTTACCATCTGAGAGGAAAAAATGAAAAAACATCTTTAATAAGTTTCCTATCATAGTAATCACCTTCTTTAACATCAATAGTCTCTTCAGTCAGTCACTGTAGTAGCTGACATGTATAGTGTTGAGTCATCCGACTACATAGACACACTGGCTTTACTCAATCGTCAGTAAAGATTGAAAATCCTGACCTATGTGTGTGTGTTGAGTGAATGCCAAGAGAGTGTGCAAAGCTGTCATCAAGGCAAAGGGTGGCTACTTTGAACAATCTCAAATATAAAATATATTTTGAATTGTTTAACACTTTTTTTGTTATGTTTTATGTGTTATTTCATAGTTTTAATGTCTTCACTATTATTCTACAACATAGAAATTAGTAAAAATTAAGAAAAACCCTAGAATGAGTAGGTGTGTCCAGACTTTTGACTGGTAGTGTAGGTAATGATTTGTAGGTAATCTAGGTAATGATGTTGTTACCAGGTTAGGATCAGGGTAGCCCTTCCCCTCATGGTCCACATTGATTGATTGACATCTGATAAGAAGATTGGAGATGTTGTGGCCATGGAAAACCCTAGAAGTTAATGATTAGTGTGTACTGTAACACACAGACCTCACCCTCCTCCAGCCCTGCCTGGCGGTACAGTCCAGTATATATACAGGTGTACTGTATCTTCCAGAGTGTTCCTCTACACTTTGGGTTACTGCTGCAACAGAGACGGGGAAAGAGGAAGAGATCCAACTACGCTCAAATAACCTGAGAAGGTATGGAAGCTTTGAGAAGGTTTCAAATAACCTGAGAAGGTATTGAAGCTTTGAGAAGGTTTCAAATAACCTGAGAAGGTATTGAAGCTTTGAGAAGGTTTCAAATAACCTGAGAAGGTATTGAAGCTTTGAGAAGGTTTCAAATAACCTGAGAAGGTATTGAAGCTTTGAGAAGGTTTCAAATAACCTGAGAAGGTATTGAAGCTTTGAGAAGGTTTCAAATAACCTGAGAAGGTATTGAAGCTTTGAGAAGGTTTCAAATAACCTGAGAAGGTATTGAAGCTTTGAGAAGGTTTCTTCACATAACTGGTGTTATAATAATACAAAACAATTCAGAGGTCTTCATTTTCATTTTGGTTAACATTATTTCTGTCATTTAAATGGTAAATGGTTTGAGTTCTTAGATTATAATATATTACATTTTATAAATTGTATGTTTTAACAATATTCTCAGTTTTTGGTGTTTTGTCAAAATATATTTTCTCAGCATTTATCAGATCAGTGGAAAGATTGAATAAATGAATTGAATACAGACAATCAATTAATGGTCATATATATGTACAATCCTGTCAATCTGTTTACACCCTGGGATATATATATATGTACAATCCTGTCAATCTGTTTACACCCTGGGATATATATATATGTACAATCCTGTCAATCTGTTTACACCCTGGGATATATATATATATACAATCCTGTCAATCTGTTTACACCCTGGGATGATATATATATATATACAATCCTGTCAATCTGTTTACACCCTGGGATATATATATATATACAATCCTGTCAATCTGTTTACACCCTGGGATATATATATATATATACAATCCTGTCAATCTGTTTACACCCTGGGATGATATATATATGTACAATCCTGTCAATCTGTTTACACCCTGGGATATATATATATATACAATCCTGTCAATCTGTTTACACCCTGGGATATATATATATATATATACAATCCTGTCAATCTGTTTACACCCTGGGATATATATATATATATACAATCCTGTCAATCTGTTTACACCCTGGGATATATATATATACAATCCTGTCAATCTGTTTACACCCTGGGATATATATATATATACAATCCTGTCAATCTGTTTACACCCTGGGATATATATATATATATATACAATCCTGTCAATCTGTTTACACCCTGGGATATATATATATATATACAATCCTGTCAATCTGTTTACACCCTGGGATATATATATATACAATCCTGTCAATCTGTTTACACCCTGGGATGATATATATATGTACAATCCTGTCAATCTGTTTACACCCTGGGATATATATATATATATATACAATCCTGTCAATCTGTTTACACCCTGGGATATATATATATATATACAATCCTGTCAATCTGTTTACACCCTGGGATGATATATATATACAATCCTGTCAATCTGTGTACACCCTGGGATGATATATATATACAATCCTGTCAATCTGTGTACACCCTGGGATATATATATATATATATACAATCCTGTCAATCTGTGTACACCCTGGGATGATATATATATACAATCCTGTCAATCTGTGTACACCCTGGGATGATATATATATACAATCCTGTCAATCTGTGTACACCATGGGATGATATATATATATACAATCCTGTCAATCTGTGTACACCCTGGGATGATATATATATATACATATATATATATATATATATATATACACAATCCTGTCAATCTGTGTACACCTTGGGATGATATATATATATATATATATACAATCCTGTCAATCTGTGTACACCCTGGGATGATATATATATATACAATCCTGTCAATCTGTGTACACCCTGGGATATATATATATATACAATCCTGTCAATCTGTGTACACCCTGGGATGATAAATATATATACAATCCTGTCAATCTGTGTACACCCTGGGATGATATATATATATATACAATCCTGTCAATCTGTGTACACCCTGGGATGATATATATATATATACAATCCTGTCAATCTGTGTACACCCTGGGATGATATATATATATATATTTAAACCAAGAATGTATACAGATTGAGAGGGTTGTACATATTTATATGACCATGATATATAGTATACATAGGATTCTACATATGACATCAATTTAATCTCGGACAGAAAGCATCAGTAAGGAGCAGAATTGTTCCATTTCCCACCAGCCTTTCAGTTCAATGTTCGCCTTTTAACACTTGAGGAACTAAAGGTATTCAGCTAAAGGATATCGAGTACAAACGGCCCCGGTTGAGTTGAGCCATTGCCAAACACTATCTCTGAGGACAACATTGTGCAACAGGGAATAACGTATGGTGGGGGATAACAGCCTAGGAATATACATCTCTGTATGCTCCTAGGTAATAGGAAATGCAGTATATGCCAGGACAGGGGCTAAGCACTGGTATCTAATCAGTTTTGACAACGTCTAATTACATTTTACTGATGTATCATAAAGATGCTTCTGCATACTAACTACACCCTCAATATAGGACATGTTGTGTTGTGGCCAAGAGGTTTAACAACAGGGGCTGAGTCAGGGATTTCCTCTCTCTCTCTCTCTCTCTCTCTCTCTCTCTCTCTCTCTCTCTCTCTCTCTCTCTCTCTCTCTCTCTCTCTCTCTCTCTCTCTCTCTCTCTCTCTCTCCTCCATCCACCAGCCACCCCACACTCCCCAAAGACTGATGATGTCACCGGTGCTGGGTGTGTCCTTCCTGGCTCTGGTCCTATCAGGAGGAGCCTGGGCGTTTGCTCCCATTGGGGGCGGAGCCTCCACCCACGTCAGCATCACGGGAACGGCTGTGCTACAGAAGGTCACAGAGGTGTGCCGAGCCATTGCAGAGTCAGAGGGACGAGACTTCACCCCCACGGTAAGTGTGTGTGTGTGTGTGCGTGGGTGCGTGCGTGCGTGCGTGCGTGTGTGTGTGAAAGAGCAAGATTAAGAAAATAGAGTAGTGTGTCAGAATGTCTAACCTTTAACCTCTGACCTTTCCTTTTAGGGTAACTCTGCTGAGGAGCTGGTCCAGGCCTGCCTGGGACCCAAAGCAACAGGTGAAGTGTCAGCAGCTAAGTTCAAATCTGCCCTGAATGAGATCTACATACAGAACGGACAGGTGGACAGAGACTTTGTCAACAGGTTGGTCTCCATTGATAGAGAACGAGGTTAACTTATCATGTCAACAGGTTGGTGCTCCATTGATAGAGAATGAGGTTCCCTTACTATGTCAACAGGTTGGTGCTCCATTGATAGAGAATGAGGTTAACTTATCATGTCAACAGGTTGGTCTCCATTGATAGAGAATGAGGTTCCCTTATCATGTCAACAGGTTGGTCTCCATTGATAGAGAATGAGGTTCCCTTATCATGTCAACAGGTTGGTCTCCATTGATAGAGAATGAGGTTCCCTTATCATGTCAACAGGTTGGTGCTCCATTGATAGAGAATGAGGTTCCCTTATTATGTCAACAGGTTGGTCTCCATTGATAGAGAATGAGGTTCCCTTATTATGTCAACAGGTTGGTCTCCATTGATAGAGAATGAGGTTCACTTATCATGTCAACAGGTTGGTCTCCATTGATAGAGAATGAGGTTCCCTTATCATGTCAACAGGTTGGTCTCCATTGATAGAGAATGAGGTTCCCTTATCATGTCAACAGGTTGGTGCTCCATTGATAGAGAATGAGGTTCCCTTATTATGTCAACAGGTTGGTCTCCATTGATAGAGAATGAGGTTCCCTTATTATGTCAACAGGTTGGTCTCCATTGATAGAGAATGAGGTTCCCTTATCATGTCAACAGGTTGGTCTCCATTGATAGAGAATGAGGTTCCCTTATCATGTCAACAGGTTGGTGCTCCATTGATAGAGAATGAGGTTCCCTTATTATGTCAACAGGTTGGTCTCCATTGATAGAGAATGAGGTTCCCTTATTATGTCAACAGGTTGGTCTCCATTGATAGAGAATGAGGTTCACTTATCATGTCAACAGGTTGGTCTCCATTGATAGAGAATGAGGTTCCCTTATTATGTCAACAGGTTGGTCTCCATTGATAGAGAATGAGGTTCACTTATCATGTCAACAGGTTGGTCTCCATTGATAGAGGATGAGGTTCACTTACTATGTAAAATGCTTGGAGTGCTTGGAAATAGCACAGGAGTGCAACAGATTATTATTACTTATTTTTAAACTAGTTTTAAAAACAACTTCGTTTTCTTATCCAGCATATGTCATATGTCACATGTCACACGTCACATGACCCTTCTTCTAGTGGATCTAATGTATGAACTTTATAAACAATGAATCATTGTCATTATTGTTCCAGTCCAAGTGAACATTTGGTGTATCACTCCTACAGTCGTGTTCTACATGAAACCAATTGATCATAATCTTTATAATATATAATAATATATGCCATTTAGCAGACGCTTTTATCCAAAGCGACTTACAGTCATGTGTGCATACATTCTACGTATGGGTGGTCCCGGGGATTGAACCCACTTCCCTGGCGTTACAAGCGCCATGCTCTACCAACTGAGCTACAGGACCACCCTATAACAGCCCAGCCCATCACTTCAACTCGGAGGCGTTTGCTGAGGGCCGGCGCCTTATAACTGATGGGGTGGCCAGCATCAAGGCCAACGTTCAAAGGGAGAACTTCCTGGCTGCCAGAGAGACACTGGGGAGAGTACTACACACACTACAGGTAACTAGAGAGACACTGGGGAGAGTACTGTACACACTACAGGTAGCTAGAGAGACACTGGGGAGAGGACTGTACAGACTACAGGTAGCTAGAGAGACACTGGGGAGAGGACTGTACACACTACAGGTAGCTAGAGAGACACTGGGGAGAGGACTGTACACACTACAGGTAGCTAGAGAGACACTGGGGAGAGGACTGTACACACTACAGGTAGCTAGAGAGACACTGGGGAGAGGACTGGACACAGTACAAGTAGCTAGAGAGACACTGGGGAGAGGACTGTACACAGTACAAGTAGCTAGAGAGACACTGGGGAGAGGACTGGACACAGTACAGGTAGCTAGAGAGACACTGGGGAGAGGACTGGACACAGTACAGGTAGCTACAGAGACATTGGGGAGAGGACTGTACACACTACAGGTAGCTAGAGAGACACTGGGGAGAGGACTGGACACAGTACAAGTAGCTAGAGAGAAACTGGGGAGAGGACTGTACACACTACAGGTAGCTAGAGAGACACTGGGGAGTGGACTGCACACAGTACAACTCTTTTCTAGTGCTCCTAAATGTTTTGTTGTGCTCCTAACTTGTGTATGGACCGGTAGGTAGCTTCGCGGTTATAGTGTTGGGCCAGTAACCGAAATGTTGCTGGATCGAATCCTTGAGCTAAAAAAGTACACATTTGTCTCTCTGCCCCTGAACAATGTTCCCCGGTAGGCCATCATTGTAATGAAACATTTGTTCTTAAGGCTTGCCTAGTAAAATTAAGGTTAAAGACATTTTTTTTACAAATAAATAAATCAAATAAGACATTTTTTTGTCGCACCAGTGTGATTAGAGCCCTGTCTGCAAGTAAGGGGAGAGAGAAGGAGAGGGAGGGAGGAGTGGGAGAGGGAGAGAGAGGAGTGGGAGAGGGAGAGAGAGAGAGAGAGAGAGAGGAAGAAGGAGGAGTGGGAGAGAGAGAGAGGAACAAGGAGGATTGGGAAAGGGAGAGAGAGGAAGAGGGAAGAGTGGGAGAGGGAGAGAGAGGAATAGGGAGGAGTAGGAGTGGGAGAGAGAGGAGTGGGAGTGGGAGAGAGAGAGAGGAATAGGGAGGAGAGAGAGAGAGAGAGAGAGAGAGAGAGAGAGAGAGAGAGAGAGAGAGAGAGAGAGAGAGAGAGAGAGAGAGAGAGAGAGAGGAATAGGGAGGGAGAGAGAGAGAGAGAGAGAGAGAGAGAGAGAGAGAGAGAGAGAGAGAGAGAGAGAGAGAGAGAGAGAGAGAGAGAGGAATAGGGAGGAGAGAGAGAGAGAGAGAGGGAGAGAGAGAGAGAGGAAGAAGGAGGAGTGGCAGAGGGAGAGAGAGGAAGAGGAAGAGGGAAGAGTGGGAGAGGGAGAGAGAGGAGTGGGAGAGGGAGAGAGGGGAGTGGGAGAGGGAGAGAGAGAGGGAGAGAGATGAGTGGGAGAGGGAGAGAGATGAGTGGGAGAGGGAGAGGGGAGAGATGAGTGGGAGTGGGAGAGGGAGAGAGATGAGTGGGAGAGGGAGAGAGGGAGAGAGGGGAGAGATGAGTGGGAGTGGGAGAGGGAGAGAGATGAGTGGGAGAGGGAGAGAGGGGAGAGATGAGTGGGAGTGGGAGAGGGAGAGAGATGCGTGGGAGAGGGAGAGGGAGAGAGATGAGTGGGAGAGGGAGAGAGATGAGTGGGAGAGGGAGAGGGGAGAGATGAGTGGGAGTGGGAGAGGGAGAGAGATGAGTGGGAGAGGGAGAGGGAGAGAGATGAGTGGGAGAGGGAGAGAGGGGAGTGGGAGAGGGAGAGAGGGGAGTGGGAGAGGGAGAGAGATGAGTGGGAAAGGGGGTGGAAGGGAAAGAGGGAGAAAGTCTGAACTTCCAGGAATGAAGGGAGATCAGGTAAGGACTAAAAGGATGGAGGAAGATGGGGGGGGGAGAAAACACCTATCTCACCTAATTTCTCAATTTCATATTTCACCTTGGCTCAAGTGTTACCATCTGAACCAACTTAACTTCTGTCTAGAGGTGGGTGTAATAGGGAATTAGATATATAGCTTTCCCACAGACACAGACTTGGTATATAATACATGCTTGTGTTTTGTCAGGACTTCTACAGCCACAGTAACTGGGTGGATCTGGGATACACTGAACCCTACGCCAACCTGATCCGCCCCGATCTCCCACTGGAAAACCTGGCAGGTAGGGAGGGCTTGAGTTAATGCAGCAACGAGGATAGCGACGCATGGGATCCAACTGGAGGGAGGGAGGGAGGTAGGGCAGGGAGGGAGGGAGGGTGGTAGGGCAGGGAATGAAGGAGGGAGGGTGATAGGGCAGGGAAGGAATGAGAGAGAGGAGGAGAGAGAGAGAGAGAGAGAGAGAGAGAGAGAGAGAGAGAGAGAGAGAGAGAGAGAGAGAGAGAGAGAGAGAGAGAGAGAGAGAAAGTGGTAGGGCAGGGAATGAAGGAGGGAGGGTGAAAGGGCAGGGAAGGAGAGAGAGTGGTAGGGCAGGGAATGAAGGAGGGAGGGTGATAGGGCAGGGAAGGAGAGAGGGTGGCAGGGCAGGGAATGAAGGAGGGAGGGTGATAGGGCAGGGAAGGAGAGAGGGTGGTAGGGCAGAGAATGAAGGAGGGAGGGTGGGGGTGGTAGGGAGGGAGGGAGGGAGGGTGGTAGGGCAGGGAGGGAGGGTGGTAGGGCAGGGAAGGAGAGGGAGTGGTAGGGCAGGGAATGAAGGAGGGAGGGTGATAGGGCAGGGAAGGAGAGAGAGTGGTAGGGCAGGGAATGAAGGAGGGAGGGTGATAGGGCAGGGAAGGAGAGAGGGTGGTAGGGCAGGGAATGAAGGAGGGAGGGTGATAGGGCAGGGAAGGAGAGAGAGTGGTAGGGCAGGGAATGAAGGAGGGAGGGTGATAGGGCAGGGAAGGAGAGAGGGTGGTAGGGCAGGGAATGAAGGAGGGAGGGTGATAGGGCAGGGAAGGAGAGAGGGTGGTAGGGCAGAGAAGGAAGGAGGGAGGGTGGGGAGTTGTAGGGAAGGGAAGGAAGGGGGAAGGGGGGGGGGGTATTGCAGGAAGGAAGGAGGGAGGCGTTCTTGGAATGTTAGAGAAAAGTATGACAGCAGGTTAAAAAGGAGGGACAAAGAGAGAAATCTGCTGCCACCTCTGGCTTCATATGATAATGAGGTCATTAAGGGTTTACAGGGAGTCTAAAGGGCAGACAGAGAGGGACACAAACACATATAATCTCCGATGTTCAACAGAGCGAGATAAAGCAGAAAAGTCTGAGGGAATTATGTATGGGTAAGAGAAAGGACCACCACGCCCATTTAGGGTTTAGGTGTGTGTGTGTGTGTATGTATGTGTGTGTGCGTGTGTGTGTGTGTGTGGGGGGTTAATGATTTGTGGTGGTAAATGATGTCCCTTGACAATTTAGTTAACTGTTATTTTATAAGAAAATATTGTGATTTGGTTCGGTAGATGTCAGCACCCCGACCTGCAGTGACTGTGCCAGTGGGGGGTTCTGTTCCAACTCCATCCTGCCTAACATTCTTAATGAGAAGAAACTCACCTCTGGGTACATGGGGATCTTCTCCGCAGCTAAGCCTAAAGGTATACACACACACACATACACACACACACACACGCTACCTTCCCCAGATACCCACACACTCTCTGTATAACACCCATCATCACCTCTCCTCCCCCAGGTAAGTGTAGTCATGGAGGTGCAGCTGACCTGACCAGCTCTGAGGTTCCTCGTGGGGGCATCAGCAAGGATGAGCGTCGCTCTGACAACGTGGCCCTGCACACTGCTGCTGTCACCGTGGCAACGACCGCAACCCTCCGGCTGCTGGACGACATCCGGGGAGCCGCCGGTGACAACAACTACCTACGGTACGGAGAGGGGTAGAGGGAGGTGAAGGAGAGGAAGGGGTAGAGGAGGGTGAAGGAGAGGAGAGGGGTAGAGGAGGGTGAAGGAGAGGAGAGGGGTAGAGGAGTGAAGGAGAGGAGAAGGGTAGAGGAGGGTGACGGAGAGGAAGGGGTAGAGGGGGTGAAGGAGAGGAGAGGGGTAGAGGAGGGTGAAGGAGAGGGGTAGAGGAGGGTGAAGGAGAGGAGTGGGGTAGAGGAGGGTGAAGGAGAGAAGAGGGGTAGAGGGGGTGAAGGAGAGGAGAGGGGTAGAGGAGGGTGAAGGAGAGGAGAGGGGTAGAGTGGGGTGAAGGAGAGGAGAGGGGGTGAAGGGGAAGAGAGGGGTAGAGGGAGGTGAAGGAGAGGAGAGGAGTAGAGGGGTGAAGGAGAGGAGAGTGGTAGAGGGGGTGAAGGAGAGGAGAGGAGTAGAGGGGTGAAGGAGACGAGAGTGGTAGAGGGGGTGAAGGGGAGGAGAGGGGTGAAGGGGAAGAGAGGGGTAGAGGGGGTGAAGGAGAGGAGAGGGGTAGAGGGGAGTGAAGTGGGGAGAGGAGAAGAGGGGGAGAAGGGGAGGAGAGGGGTAGAGGGGGGAGAAGGGGAGGAGTGGGCTAGAGGGGGAGAAGGGGAGGAGAGGGGAAGAGGGGGAAATGGGGAGGAGAGGGGGTGAAGGGGAAGAGAGGGGTAGAGGGGGTGAAGGGGGGAGAGGGGTGAAGGGGAAGAGAGGGGTAGAGGGGGTGAAGGAGAGAGAGGGGGAAGAGGGAATTACTCATGTTGAAGTTACTCACAATCTCCTCTTTATCTCTCTCTCTCCCACAGCTTCATGGGCATAGCACGATCGGCAGTGGTTGCTTTTGTGATCGACACCACGGGGAGCATGAAGGATGACATCCTTGAAGCCAAGAGAGTTGTCAATGAGATCATCAACAGCAAAAAGGGAACACAGGATGAGCCCTCCCAGTACATCCTGGTCCCATTCAACGACCCAAGTAAAGCTGGCTTTACACTCCACCAAGCATTCTCCTTAGCAAAACATCACTGACAAACTCTGGCATTCACCGAAATGCTGGTGCGGTTTGTAGTTAAGTCAGGAAGTGGTTAGTGATCAGTGTGTGTTTGTGTGTGTGTGTAGAGTTCGGACCCCTAATAAGAACGACAAACCCTGATGTTATGAAAACAGAGATCGCTAAACTCAAAGCTGATGGAGGCGGAGACCTCCCTGAGATGTGCTTATCAGGCCTACAGGTACAGTGATTGACATGGCTATATTCCAATCAGATTTCAGATATAATCCCATTCCTTTTTTATAATGCACCTGACAATAAATAAAGATACTAAGCATTCTCCCTCTCCCTCTCCCTCTCCCTCTCCCTCTCCCTCTCCCTCTCCCTCTCCCTCTCCCTCTCCCTCTCCCTCTCCCCCTCTCTCCCTCTCTCTCTCTCTCTCTCTCTCTCCAGTTGGCGCTGACCGGTGCTCCAGCGTCGTCCCACATCTATGTTTTCACAGATGCCGTTGCCAAGGACATTGCGTTAAGGGACACCATCTTGGCCCTGATCAGGAGTACCAAGTCAACCGTGAGCACTTCCTGTTTTAGAAGAAACCATGTCCTGCAGTTCAGGATCTTATTAATTAGGTCACACAGTAGCAAAACGCAGCAAAATGTTTTCCAACGGCAAACAAAAACAAGCCATTCTTATCGGAGAGGTAGACACTCCCTTTTTTCTTTCATTCTTCGTTTGGTGCCTAATGAATACGACCAGGCAAACTCTCTCAAACACACCTGTGTCTCTCCAGGTGTCTTTCTTCATGACTGGTGATGGTGCTGGTGCTAGAAGGAGGAGAAGTGGAGTAGAGTCCAGGGCAGCTACATTCGAGACCTACAAGGACCTGGCGCTGGCGTCTGGTGGTCAGGCCATTGGAGTCACCAAGGAAAATCTGCCCCAGGCCACTGACGTCATCATCGACTCCTCCACCTCCGCTCTGGTGAGTCAACACTGGTGGCCATTTTGTTTTAGATGAGTAGTTGATTTGAAATCATTTAAAACTTAATCAATTAAAAAACATGTGCTTTATAAACAATGAATTTTAGAAATGCCTAGACATAATTGTTATATCTATGATCATTTTTTATTTTAATTTTAAAAGGCAAGTCAGTTAAGAACAAATTCTTATTTTCAATGACGGCTTAGGAACAGTGGGTTAACTGCCTGTTCAGGGAGAGAACAACAGATTTGTACCTTGTCAGCTCGGGGGTTTGAACTTGCAACCTTCCGGTTACTAGTCCAACGCTCTAAGCACTAGGCTACCCTGCCTACCCTTACAATAAAACAACAACATACCCTTTCTATCCTCCTCTCTCATTCTGTCCTCCTCCTCCTCAGGTGACAGTCCTACAGCGAGCGAGGAACCCAGGCAAAGCTGAGACATTCTCCTTCCTGCTGGATGAGTCTCTGAACAACATCACCATCTACATCACTGGAAAGTCCCTCACCTTCACCCTGAAGAACCCTGCAGGTGGGAACCTCCAACACCTACACACTGATCTAATATCAGTTTTCAGGTAAAGGTTCACCTAACTGAATAGGATGACATTTCCCCTAGACACTGATCAAATATCAGTTTTCAGGTAAAGGTTCACCTAACTGAATAGGATGACATTTCCCCTAGACACTGATCTAAGGTTAGTTTTCCCTCCTTAATGGTTACAGTTGACCTGTTATGCGTGTTTACGTATGTAGCTATCTTAATGTTTTTAAAGCACAAAGCACATTTTAACAAGGTATCGTGAATCAGGTATATCCCATTGACAGTATGTTTGACTGTCATCCTATTTGACTGTCACCCTCCTTGCCCCTACAGGTGTGACCCAGAAACAGAATGAGGCCAACGGGGAACTGGGGACTGTCCAGACGGTGGGCAACCTCTTCCGGGTCCGTCTGGCCTCCAACAAACAGACAGGATTATGGGAAATCAGCATGAACTCCAACCAGCCCTACACACTGAAGGTCACTGGTGAGTTACCATAGAGATACGTCTGTTCTATTAAATATGTGTGTTATGCTCACGCTCAACACTTGTTACGAATCCCTTTTGGCCCGACAGTCTAGGGGGGATGGTAATGAGATCCGTAACATAACTCATGCAAATTATTATTGTGACAAAGTAAAAGTGTGAACGAAATAACCACGACAACAGAAATCTACCGTCAAACTCTAGGTTTATTTATAAACACACGGTAATAGGGGGAGCAGGAAAAGGGGCTGAGCTGGACCCAAGGAAAGAAACAATAAATATACAAAAACACACCCCTAAGCTAGACTAGCCTACTTTAACAACAGCTAACTAACTAACCAAAAATACAGTGGGTGGTCCGCCCAGTTCTAACTAGTGTATTTAACAAAGTTCACCTACGGGTAGTGTATGCCCATGGGCGACTTGTCTTGGTTTCCCCCTTTTCCCACCAGCAAACAAACACCATAAAAAAACAATACTCACAGGTGATGACAAAGTGCTATGGAGGTGCTTTAAACAAAAGAGAGGTTAAGACACAAAGCGAGAGTGAAACACAGAGACCTACAGACATGGCATTTACAGAGAGATTGAGCTAGAGATTGAGCTGAGCTTTAGAACAAACAAATGATGGGGTTTTTAAACCATGGGGAAGGAACTGTGATAGGTCAGGAAATAGGAGGAGGTGTGTCTTCTGATTGTTGACTGATTGGGGAGTGATGATTTTCACCTGTGAAGGGAGAAGGAGAGAAAAGAAACACACACACACAGGATAACTGTATCCGTAACAACACTAGATGGCAGCATGGATACACACAGAGCCCAGACCTGGGGTTAAAACCTGTTAGAGACACCAGTTCCCATTTGGGAACGCGCCCCCACCCCCCAGCTGGAATGTGGCGCAGGGAACGCAAGAAATATTCCTAAAAATATTTTACCTCCACACATTAACAAGTAAAATAGCTCAAATGAAAGATAAACAAGTTGTTTATCTAGCCAGCAAGTCAGATTTCTAAAATGTTTTACGGCGAAAACATAGCACATATTTATGTAAATAGCTCATTTGCATAGCCAAGTAGGAAAAAATATGCAATCAACAAACGCAGGATTAAAAGAAAAATCATTTCACTAACCTTTTGAAATCTTCATCAGATGACAGTAATATAACATGTTACACAGTACATTCATTTTTTTTTTCAATAATATGCTATATATATCCATAAATCTCTGTTTACAATGATGCATCGTTCAAAAAATGCTACTCAAATGTCCTGAGAAATGACGATAGCCCCGGCAGATAACGTCAGCTAACAAGGAATACACATCATAAACTTTGACTAAATATGCATGTTTTACATATGTATAGCAAGATACACTTCTTCTAAATGCAATTGCATTGTTACATTTAATTTTAACGTTACATTTTTGCGTTCACTAGACTATAATATGGAGTCGGCACTCCCACAGTAGCATAATGACTCCTTTATCTTGGAGTCGACAGAAACCCAAAATTAATACATTAAATATTCCCTTACCTTTGTTGTTCTTCCATCAAACGACCTGGAAGGGATTATACTTACCAAACCAGCGTTTAGTTTTCAAGTCTACGTCTTTCGGTTCTCAAAATACCCACATTTCGGTCGAAATTTACGCAAAATTGAAGTAGTTGCGCACCAAAACGTTGAAATTATATATTATATGTCTAGTTAACTTGTCAAACTAACTTCATAATCAAGCGTTAACATGTTATAAAGGTGTACAGCAATTTTGAGAACAAACAGAAACACAGGCACCGTTCAATCGATCTTGGAAGAAAGAGAGGACTTGACCACTGCGCACAGAAAAGTGACAGCTGTTTTTGATTGACTGGGAGCTTACCGCGTGCTCAAACTCTCGCGAGCGGGCGATTCTCACAATGACGAGCCCCATTGAAAGCTGAGATCACGCTGAACACGTGGAGACTGTTCTGGGAGCTGTAACTGTTTGTGGAGGGTGTTTGTGATGACGTCAAAGGTGGCCCAACTTTTCAGATGAGAAGAGATAGTTTGGGAGAATGCATATTTTGAGAGTTCTGCTTTACACAGAGACACAATTTAAACGGTTTTAAAAGCTTTAGAGTGTTTTCTATTCAATAATATTTTTTATTTGCATATATTAGCAACTTTTGACAAAAAATAATTATGTTTACCATGGGCACGCAATTACTCCAGCGGGGGCAGTAGACAGCCCTATCCCTAAAAGGTTAAATAATCCATTCAAATGTGTCACATGCACCAAATAAACTCAAAAAAAGAAAAGTCAATTTTTAAGGGCCATGTCTTTCAAAGATAATTCGTAAAAATCCAAATTACTTCACAGATCTTCATTGTAAAGGGTTTAACCTGTTAGTCCTACCCACACCGTATTCGGTAGCGTAATCATAGCCTCAAGCTCATTACCATAACGCAACGTTAGCGATTTCTAAAAATCGCAAATGAAATGAAATAAATATGCCTATCCTCAAGCTTATCCTTTTCTTAACAATCCTGTCGTCTCAGATTTTCAAAATATGCTTTAGAACCAGAGAAAATCAATAATTTGTGTAAGAGTGGTGATAGCTAGCTTAGCATTTAGCGTTAGCATTTAGCACGCAACATATTCACAAAAACCAGCAAAGGGATCAAATAAAATAATTTACCTT
Organism: Oncorhynchus gorbuscha; assembly: GCF_021184085.1. NCBI lineage: Eukaryota > Metazoa > Chordata > Actinopteri > Salmoniformes > Salmonidae > Oncorhynchus > Oncorhynchus gorbuscha. The sequence goes on along the minus strand of NC_060196.1, from coordinate 589,849 downwards.
TGAAGAACTTCAGATGTTTCAATGAGGAGACTCTCAGTTACATAGCAGATGTCCAGTTTTTCCTGAAAGATGCTTGTGTAGGACACAACGTTCCGTTTTGTTACTATGCATTTGGCTACCGAAACTAACCGAAAATTCAGTCACCTACACGTCAAACTTTTTCCGAATTAACTCCATAATATCGACTGAAACATGGAAAACGTTGTTTGAATCCATCCTCAAGGTGTTTTGTCATATATCTCTTCATTGAAATGCCATTCCTGGAAGCCTGCATTGTTCTCAGATTCGGATGGAAAAATACTGGTAGGTGACTTTTGCGCACCAATTTCCACGCAGACACCGTGCGGGACCCCTGGTAAATGTAGTCTCTTATGGTCAATCTTCCAATGATATGCCTACAAATACGTCACAATGCTGCAGACACCTTGGGGAAACGATAGGAAGTGTCCGTTCATTCCTGTCGCATTCACAGCCATATAAGGCGATCATGGAAAACGTGCCATCAGAAATCCTGTTGATTTCCTGGTTGCTCAAACATCTTGGTTTTGCCTGTAGGTTATGTTTTAAGGCACTCACAGTAAAAATCTTTGCAGTTCTGGAAACGTCAGAGTGTCTTCTTTCCAAAACTATCAATTCCAAGCATCTTTTCGTGACAAAATATTGCGCTAAAAACGGGCACGTCTTTTTATCCAAAAATGAAATACTGCCCCTAGAGTCTTAACCGGTTAAGCACTGTTTCCCATGCTTGTTCAATGAACCATAAACAATTAATGAACATGCACCTGTGGAACGGTCGTTAAGACATAACAGCTTACAGACGGTAGGCAATTATGGTCACAGTTATGAAAACTTAGGACACTACAGAGGCCTTTCAACTGACTCAGAAGAAAGATGCCCAGGGTCCCTGCTCATCTGTGCGAACGTGCCTTAGGACTGCAGATGTGGCCAGACGCCTAAGACAGCGCAACAGGGAGACAGAGCGGACAGCTGATCGTCATTGCAGTGTCAGACCACGTGTAACAACACCTGCACAGGATCGGTACATCCGAACATCACACCTGCAGAAACAGGATGGCAACAACAACTGCCTGAGTTACACCAGGAACGCATAATCCCTCCATCAGTGCTCAGACTGTTCGTAATAGGCTGAGAGAGAATGGACTGAGGGCTTGTAGGTATGTTGTAAGGCAGGTCCTCACCAGACATCACATCACCGTCAACAACGTTGCCTATGGGCACAAACCCATCGTCGCTGGACCAGACTGAGGACTGGCAAAAAGTGCTCTTCACTGATGAGTCACGGTTTTGTCTCACCAGGGATGATGGTCGGATTCACATCTATCGTCAAAGGAATGAGCATTACGCCGAGGCCTGTACTCTGGAGCGGGATCGATTTGGAGTTGGTCTGGGGAGGTGTGTCACAGCATCATCGGATTGAGCTTGTTGTCATTGCAGGCAATCTCAACGCTGTGCGTTACAGGGAAGATATCCTCCTCCCTCGTGTGGTACCCTTCCTGCAGGCTCATCCTGACATGACCCTCCAGCATGATAATTTCACCAGCCATACTAGTCGTTCTTTGCGTGATTTCCTGCAAGACAGGAATGTCAGTGTTCTGCCATGGCCAGCGAAGAGCCGGGTCTCAATTCCATTGAGAAGTCTGGGACCTGTTGGATCGGAGGGTGAGGCCTACGGCCATTCCCTCCAAAAATGTCCGGGAACTTACAGGTGCCTTGGTGGAGGAGTGGGATAACATCTCACAGCAAGAACTGGCAAATCTGGTGCAGTCCATGAGGAGGAGATGCACTGCAGTACTTAATGCAGCTGGTGGCCACACCAAATCCTGACAGTTACTTTTGATTTTGACCTCCACTTTCTTCAGGGACACATTGTTCAATTTCTGTTCGTCACGTCCGTGGAACTTGTTCAGTTTATGTCTCAGTTGTTGAATCTTGATATCTTCATACAAATATTTACACATTAAGTTTGCTGAAAATAAACGCAGCTAACAGTGAGGATGTTTTTATTTTTGCTGAGTCTACAACAGGTGTAGGTAGACCTTACCGTAAAATGCTTACTCATGAGCCCTTAACCAACCATTCAGTTTTAAAAAGTAAGTAATAAAAAGCAAGAAAAAAACTGGTTCCGAGTCAACCCAGAATTTGTAGGAAACTGGTTGTAATGAATCAAACGGAGGCCCAGCTACAATAGTCAGGAATGTTTATTTATGAGAGCTCTGGTCATAATACCATGTACATTGGTTTATATACCACTCATTTCATCATAAATGTCCCTCCTCCTCTCAGATACAATGGAAATATAGTTCACAAGCCTTCTCACATTGTCTGCCACCTGTTAAACAATCTACTACAAGCCCAAGACCATAGTCTGGCTTTTTTATGGCGGTTTTTGAGCAGTGGCTTCTTCCTTGCTGAGCGGCCTTTCAGGTTATATCGATATAGGACTCGTTTTACTGTGGATATAGGTACTTTTGTACCTGTTTCCTCCAGCAACTTCACAAGGTCCTTTACTGTTGTTCTGGAATTGATTTGCACTTTTCGCACCAGAGTACGTTTATCTCTAGATGACAGAACGTGCCTCCCTCCGGAGCGGTATGACGGCTGCGTGGTCCCATGGTGTTTATACTTGCGTACTATTGTTTGTATAGATTAACTTGGTACCTTCAGGTGTTTGGAAATTTCTCCCAATAATGAACCAGTCTTGTGGATGTCTAGAATTGTTTTCTGAGGTCTTGGCTGATTTCTTTTGATTTTCCCATAATGTCAAGCAAAGAGGTGCTGAGTTTGAAGGTAGGCTTTGAAATACATCCACAGGTACAACTCCAAATGACTCAAATGATGTCAGTTAGCCTATAAGAAGCTTCTAAAGCCATGACATATTTTTCTGGAATTTTCCAAGCTGTTTAAAGGCACAGTCGACTTAGTGTATGTCAACTTCTGACCCACTGGAATTGTGATACAGTGAATTATAAGTGAAATAATGTTTGGTCATGGTGGATGGGTGGGTGTATTACGCAATCTTCTCGCATCCCAAAGGTTGCTTGTTCATAACTCACCAGAACAATTTGAGCTAATTAGCAACTACTTAGCAACTACTTAGCATGTTAGCAACTACTTAGCATGTTAGCAACTACTTAGCATGTTAGCAACTACTTAGCATGTTAGCAACTACTTAGCATGTTAGCAACTACTTAGCATGTTAGCAACTACTTAGCATGTTAGCTAACGCTTCCCCTTACCTTAACCCTTTTAGCTAACTCATTACCTAACCCTAACCATAACTATTTTAAATCATGTACAAATATGTCAAAAAGTATTTCACCCCAGGTCTGTTAGAGCCATAAGAGAAGGGAGAGAATACAGCCCTGACTGTGTGTGTGTGTGTGTGTGTGTGTGTGTGTGTGTGTGTGTGTGTGTGTGTGTGTGTGTGTGTGTGTGTGTGTGTGTGTGTGTGTGTGTGTGTGTGTGTGTGTGTGTGTGTGTGTGTGTGTGTGTGTGTGTGTGTGTGTGTGTGTGTGTGTGTGTGTGTGTGTGTGTGTGTGTGTGTGTGTGTCCAGGTCAGAGTACCATTGCCTTCATTTATGACTTTGTGGAGACTTTCGAGGGACCTCACCCAGGATACGCCCTCATCTCTGGCCGTCCAAAAGCAGGTAAGTCACTACAACATCATCTTAATCATCATCATTACCATATAATATAATAATAATAATATATCATTTACCGCTTTTATCAAGTCAGGCATAATCTGTCAATCACCCAATTTTAGCGCCATCAAGCAGGTAATCTGTCAATCACAATTTTACTAAGGCGACATCATGGCGACATCATCTACATGAATGCAGCTGCCACTTCATTAAAGCCGTTAGAGGCTTGATCATTGCGATCATTATGATCATTGCTCACATCGTTTTTCTCACTGGCGAGAGGTTTTGCATCGCTGCATTCTCTATCAGAAAGTAGGCTGGCCCTCTTTGATGTTGTGTGGGTCAAAACAATGCATTATGTTCATTTATAAAGCCGATTTAATCAAAGTCATAAAAAGCCATTAATTGTAATTTGTAATAATCGATGTCAACAGTTACATAGCCACACCCTTCAAGATAATTTTCCTTCTCTCTCAATTCAATTCAATTCAATTCAATTCAAGGGCTTTATTGGCATGGGAAACATGTGTTAACATTGCCAAAGCAAGTGAGGTAGACAACATACAAAGTGAATATATAAAGTGAAAAACAACAAAAATGAACAGTTAACATTACACATACAGAAGTTTCAAAACAGTAAAGACATTACAAATGTCATATTATATATATATATACAATGTACAAATAGTTAAAGGACACAAGATAAAATGAATAAGCATAAATATGGGTTGTATTTACAATGGTGTTTGTTCTTCACTGGTTGCCCTTTTCTCGTGGCAACAGGTCACAAATCTTGCTGCTGTGATGGCACACTGTGCAATTTCACCCAGTAGATATGGGAGTTTTTCAAAATTGGATTTGTTTTCGAATTCTTTGTGGATCTGTGTGATCTGGGGGAAATATGTCTCTCTAATATGGTCATACATTGGGCAGGAGGTTAGGAAGTGCAGCTCAGTTTCCACCTCATTTTGTGGGCAGTGAGCACATAGCCTGTCTTCTCTTGAGAGCCATGTCTGCCTACGGCGGCCTTTCTCAATTGCAAGGCTATGCTCACTGAGTCTGTACATAGTCAAAGCTTTCCTTAATTTTGGGTCAGTCACAGTGGTTAGGTATTCTGCCGCTGTGTACTCTCTGTTTAGGGCCAAATAGCATTCTAGTTTGCTCTGTTTTTTTGTTAATTCTTTCCAATGTGTTAAGTAATTATCTTTTTGTTTTCTCATGATTTGGTTGGGTCTAATTGTGCTGTTGTCCTGGGGTTCTGTAGGGTGTGCTTGTGTTTGTGAACAGAGCCCCAGGACCAGCTTGCTTAGGGGACTCTTCTCCAGGTTCATCTCTCTGTAGGTGATGGCTTTGTTATGGAAGGTTTGTGAATCGCTTCCTTTTAGGTGGTTGTAGAATTTAATGGCTCTTTTATGGATTTTGATAATTAGTGGGTATCGGCCTAATTCTGCTCTGCATGCATTATTTGGTGTTTTACGTTGTACACGGAGGATATTTTTGCAGAATTCTGCGTGCAGAGTCTCAATTTGGTGTTTGTCCCATTTTGTGAAGTCTTGGTTGGTGAGCGGACCCCAGACCTCACAACCATAAAGGGCAATGGGCTCTATGACTGATTCAAGTATTTTTAGCCAAATCCTCTCTCTCTCTCCCTCTTTTTCTCTCCCTACCCCTACACTCGTCCTCCTCTCTCTCTCTCCCTCTTTTTCTCTCCCTACCCCTACACTCGTCCTCCTCTCTCTCTCTCCCTCTTTTTCTCTCCCTACCCCTACACTCGTCCTCCTCTCTCTCTCTCTCCCTCTTTTTCTCTCCCTACCCCTACACTCGTCCTCCTCTCTCTCTCTCTCTCCCTCTTTTTCTCTCCCTACCCCTACACTCATCCTCCTCTCTCTCTATCCCTCTTTTTCTCTCCCTACCCCTACACTCATCCTCCTCTCTCTCTATCCCTCTTTTTCTCTCCCTACCCCTACACTCATCCTCCTCTCTCTCTATCCCTCTTTTTCTCTCCCTACCCCTACACTCGTCCTCCTCTCTCTCTCTCTCTCTCTCCCTCTTTTTCTCTCCCTACCCCTACACTCGTCCTCCTCTCTCTCTCTCTCTCCCTCTTTTTCTCTCCCTACCCCTACACTCGTCCTCCTCTCTCTCTCTCCCTCTCTTTCCCTCCGTTCCTCCTCTCTTCTCTCCTTCTCCCAGGTATGCCTGCCATGCTGTTGGTATCAGTGTTGGGCAGAAAGGGCCCAGCCTCTGTCAAGGTGGCCAACGTTGCCTTGGTGACAGTGTCAGGGTCAGAGGTCGTAAGTGGGGCCCTGGAAGACATGGGCAACGGGAAGTTCCTAGTTACGGTAACCAAGGTCCCTGCGGGGGAGTTTGTGTTGCTGTTGAACGGGACAGACGTGGTCTCCTCCACCGTGTTCCAGAGACAGTCCACCACTCAGATGTCCGTCTCCAAGGTTACCATCAAGGTAAGTTTACATTGAAAAACGCCTTTCATTTGTAAATGGTGAAGGAGTCTGTCTATACTGCATGTTGGGATAGTGTTAGACAAAAACCATGGTCATAGACATTTTCAAAAGTGGACCTCACAACAGCTCCTCAACAATTCCTCTTTCGTGTTCTTCTTGTCTTCTCAGGCCGTGGTGGACAGAAGCATGGAGCCTGGTAAACCCTTCACCCTTCCCTTCACCGTCATGACCGACGCCACTGGAGGCAGCTACAAAATCAGTGCCAGAAACGACCGAGACTTAGAAATGAACGTCCCTAGCAGGTAGGGATCAGGGCTGGAATATCCTGAGACTGGTCCCAGATCTGTTTGTATGGTCTTTTGTATGGTTATCTGTTCAAAAACAGCTTCTCTATGCTGGAAAAATGACTCAACATGACTAATTATTGTCCTCTCTTGGCATCACTTGTATTGACACTTAATGCTAACCCACTTAATGCTAACCCACTTAATGCTAACCCACTTAATGCTAACCCACTTAATGCTAACCCACTTAATGCTAACCCACTTAATGCTAACCCACTTAATGCTAACCCACTTAATGCTAACCCACTTAATGCTAACCCATTGCTGCTGCTAACTTATCAGCATCGCTGTGACCACCGGAGGAAACGCCACCGGTGAACTGACCATCACGGTGCCCGCCAACACCCCCTCAGGAACAGACGTCACCGTGACCATCGAGGCTGTGGCCCCGGGCGTCCGACTCCAACTACGCCGTCCTGCGCCTCTCTGTCGTCACCAAGGTAACCTCAGATATGTAGATATATCTACACTGAGTGTAAAAAACATTAAGAACACCTGGTATTTCCATGATATAGACTGAGCAGATGAATCAAGGTGAAAGCTATGATCCCTTATTGATGTCACTTGTTAAATCGACTTCAATCAGTGTAAATGAAGGGGAGGAGACAGGCCCCTCTCTCAAATTTTAGAACCCATTGTGGCCCGCGAGTCAAAAAGTTTGCCCACCTCTGGGTTAGAAGGACTCATAAGCCTTGAGACAATTGAGACATGGATTGTGTATGTGTGTCGTTCAGAGGGTGGAGACTAAATATTTAAGTGCCTATGAGTGGGTTATGGTAGTAGGTGCCAGGCGCATTGGTTTGTGTCAAGAACTGCAATGCTGCTGGGTTTTTTACGCTCAACAGTTTCCTGTGTGTATCAAGAATGGTCCACCACCCAAAGGACATCCAGCCAACTTGACACAACTGTGGGAAGCATTGGAGTCAACATGGGCCAGCATCCCTGTGGAACACTTTCAACACCTTGTAGTGTACATGGGGGGTGTATTATTAGGAAGGTGTTCTTAATGTTTTGTACACTCAGTGTATATACAAATAGATTTAGTAGATATGCTAGAATGTGGATATATAAAGATACACTAGAGAGCTGACAGGCCTATAAGGTCCATCTCCACTCTATGGGCCGTCTCCACTCTATGGGCCGTCTCCACTCTATGGGCCATCTCCACTCTATGGGCCGTCTCCACTCTATGGGCCATCTCCACTCTATGGGCCATCTCCACTCTATGGGCCCGTCTCCACTCTATGGGCCATCTCCACTCTATGGGCCATCTCCACTCTATGGGCCATCTCCACTCTATGGGCCATCTCCACTCTATGGGCCATCTCCACTCTATGGGCCATCTCCACTCTATGGGCCCGTCTCCACTCTATGGGCCATCTCCACTCTATGGGCCATCTCCACTCTATGGGCCATCTCCACTCTATGGGCCATCTCCACTCTATGGGCCATCTCCACTCTATGGGCATCTCCACTCTATGGGCCATCTCCACTCTATGGGCCATCTCCACTCTATGGGCCGTCTCCACTCTATGGGCCATCTCCACTCTATGGGCCATCTCCACTCTATGGGCCCGTCTCCACTCTATGGGCCCGTCTCCACCGTATGGGCCCGTCTCCACTCTATGGGCCATCTCCACTCTATGGGCCATCTCCACTCTATGGGCCCGTCTCCACCGTATGGGCCCGTCTCCACTGTATGGGCCCGTCCACTTCTAAATAGCCTCCTTTCCTTATCTCTTCTCCCTCTTCACCATGATTACTCGCTCTCTCTCTCTCTCTCTCTCTCTCTCTCTCTCTCTCTCTCTCTCTCTCTCTCTCTCTCTCTCTCTCTCTCTCTCTCTCTCTCTCTCTCTCTCTCTCTCTCTCTCTCTCTCTCTCTCTCTCTCTCTCTCTTTTCTGCAGGTGACAGATTTCACCCCTCCCCAGTGTGAGGTTGTCAGTGTCTCATCGGTCGACTGCCCAGCTGACCCAGCATTCTGTAACTCTGCCTTCTGGCAGCTCTCTGCCAACCTGACAGACGGTGTCAATGGCACAGGCATCACCAGCCTCAAACACCGCCAGGGAGCAGGCAGCCTCACCCACACGGACCTGAAGCAGACGGTTGTTGCAGCAGCATTCAACGCTTCGTGCTGCTCTCTGACAGTGGAGCTGGTGGCGGTGGACAAAGCCATGAATGTCGGCACCTGTCTATACACCACCAAGGTAACCTGGCATCACAGGAGGCTGGTGAGGGAGGACGGCTCATAACAATGGCTGAAATTGAGTGAATGGAATGTTGTCAAATACATGGAAACCATAGAAACGACGTGTTTGATACCGTTCCAGCCATTACTATGAGCCGTCCTCCCCAATTAAGGAGCCACCTGGGGATGTGATCTACTCTAAGTTTTACAGTGATTAGTTTATGAGTGTACTGTTATAAATAGGACATGTGACATCTCTGCAACTTTGAGAAAAAACACTTTGTGCCTGGTCGTCACAAGTTACCACAGCCACAAAGTCATAAACTCTGCCTATTTCTACAATTTATCTTCTTAAAAAAATATATCTTAACCTTAAGCACACTGCTAACCGTGCTAGTGTGCTAAAGTCCAACCTCGAAACATAAATGAAGGAATCAGAACCTGTAAATGGCAGGTGCTTGACAGCCCGCCGTTCTGTTTCGTGGACAAAGAATCTCATTGTTAGGGCGGAGACATAAGCATCATCATATATCCATATTTCTGATGAAAGTTGTTTGATGCTAACCGTAGCTCACGAATGTGAAGTTGTTTGAGTTGGATAAAATTACAAGCCTTTTATTTTATTTAAATTATAATTTAAAAACAAATCTTTCAACAGAAAGCATTTGTGACAATAGATTGTTGTATGAACAATTCCAAAGCTCTGCATGCTAATGGTTAGATCGGCTGTGAAATAATTGTGCGGCAGCACAACTGGCACCTGTACTCTGTATAATTAGTGTCAACTGTGATTAGACTGTGCCTGGCAGTGGTCCCGTGTAGGCTAGAGATTTGAAATCAAAACCCAACCCTCAGGTAAAAAGCCATGACCTCAATTACTCATCTCTGTTTTGATCAAAACTGACTCTATGACCAAAATTATCCTATTTACACTTTGTAGTCAAAAGGCGAGTTCTATTGATCCAGGTTCATTCGACCAAAATGAATAATAATTGTGAAGGTATGCAGGGCATGTGATTCTAACAGCTTGCTAAATCTATATTTCAACTATAAAAAATAATGTGTCTTTGCAGGATCCTTGTCCTTACTTTCCAGAATCCCTGAATTGCTTCGCCTTGAATTTCTGATTGGCTGGATACAAGTTTCAACATCCAATTATTTCAGATTTACTAGAGTGCAAGTTTCATCATGGAGCTGACTGTGGCGACACGTTGGCACATTAGAATGATTAGAATATGCGAGATATGAGTCAATTCTTGCATTCTGTCCATGCAGGCGTTTGCAGGCTCCCTGAGACATGAACCAGATAGGTAGGAGGGCAAACAGGCTGTCTGCAGTTCATTCATCCATTTCCCTAAATGGATCAACTCAACTACTTTATTATTTTAACCAACACTAGGTTTTTAGCTAAAAAGTTGTTGTAGGTGTGACGTCATTCCGTCCAGCTTTTTTTAATGACAAGACCTTCAGTGGAAACGCACTGTAGCAGGCATCCATTTTCTATGCAAATTGCCAACAAAAGATATCTGGACAAGGCGTCATTGTAAATAAGAATTTGTTCTTAACTGACTTACCTAGTTAAATAATATGTATATATTGTTTAATAAAACATGTATTTGACTAATAGCGATGCCTTGTAGGCCATTTACAACCAAGTAAGTCTTTTTTTGAGTTCAGCTCCTCTTTAAGAGTGTTGAAGCTCAGCCGCACAAGTACTCTGGTGGTCAGAGAAAGTGCTACCAAATCTCTGGGCCAGAATTAGACTGATAGAACCCAAGTCTCTCTTTCTCCTCATCACTTAATCTCCCCCCCCCATTGCAGGTGACAGATGTCACCCCTCCCCAGTGTGAGGTGGTCAGCGTCTCGGTGGTCGACTGCCCAGCTGACCCAGCAGCCTGCAGCTCCGCCTTCTGGCAGCTCTCTGCCAACCTGACAGACGGCGTCAATGGCACGGGCATCACCAGAGTCACACACCTCCAGGGAGCAGGCAGCCTCACCCACACGGACCTGAAGCAGACGGTTGTTGCAGCAGCATTCAACGCTTCGTGCTGCTCTCTGACAGTGGAGCTGGTGGCGGTGGACAAAGCCATGAATGTCGGTACCTGTTGGTTTTCCATCGTCCGCAACGCGGGACCGCCCTCCATCGCTCTGTCCCTCCCACTGTTGGTGTGTCTGCTGGTCTCTGCCTTCTTCACTACGTCCTTCACTGACTTACTTATCTGATTTTAACCTCATGGACTGACTGACTGCCAACCTGATACTACCTCTTAAACTTAAAGAAGATACATTTCTCAACCAACTTTCTATTTTTGATGTAAATGGCATGTTTATAGAAGGGTTCAGAATACCTGTTTTGTGATTTCACCTGTTTTTGAGAACTTATCCCAAATAGCAAATGACTTCCTCATCCTCGTTGTGTAGTATGAGGCTCTGAAAAAACAGGAACAAAAGCTCCAAAAACACCCAAATACGTCCTTTTAGAAACGGCAAAGATCTCAGTATAGTGACGCAGGTCTTTAGATGTTGTACACATGAAATTGTACCTTTCAGAACTTTATCCGCAATATTATATTCCTTTTTTTTCGCCACTCGAGACGGTTCCCCTCCTATATCGGGCTTCTGACGATCAACAGAGTTTTATCCTTTCGACAGGAGCGGATTTTGTCTTTCTTTAAACTTTCTTTATTTCATCAAACGATTATGATTCTGTTTAAATTTTTATATAAATGATGATTGCCGAATAATGTTGAAGGTATCACTTAACCATAAAGCTCCCCTCTACATGTGATTCTAAATGCCTACTGCTTGCTAAAGCTATTTCTCAACTATAAACACAATGTTTCTTTGCAGGATCCTTGTTCTGACTTTCCAGAATCCCTGAATTGCTTCGACCTTGATTTTCTGATTGGCTGGATACAAGTTTCAACATCCAATTATTTCAGATCTACTAGAGTGCAAGTTTCACTGTGGCACCGTGGCGATACGTTGGCACATGATGATCATTATTAGAATATGACAAATATCAGTCAAGTCTTGCGTTGTATTCATGCTGGCTTTTGCCTGAGACGTGAAACAGATCGGTTGGAGGGCAGACAGACGATCACCAATGTATTAATTGCCAATTTGCCTAAATGGTTAATGGAAACACTTCAACCACAACGTTTTTATTCAACCCTATAGGTGTGATGTCATTACGTCCATCTGTTTTTATCGACACAAGACAGTTCAGTGGAAACGCGCCGTAGCAGGTCACTTTCTAAATGTCTACAAAACATCACCGGGCAAGTTCATGGAAACATAGCTAGTGATGGCGCAATTGGGCATCAGGTTGCTGTATGATATGATAAGGAAAGCTAATATGTTTATTAACACCTATCCAGGTGTTGTTAGGTCTGGCAGGCATCTGCAAAGTTTTCATCTGGGAACGTACCCAAGGCCACCATGAAAATGAATGTTTCTCGTGTAAAAAAGAGCCAGCAGCTTCTCTCAAGGCAATTTCTCAACATGTTACTTGCACTGTAGTAGTGATGTTTTAATGTTTGTCTCCAGTTTACCTCTCTGGCGTGAATTAAAAGCTCTGCTGTCCTGCTGCACTGGTGACTCGTGTTATTTGTTTTGTTATGGAGGGAGTTTAGTAGCCTTGTGAAACTAGCCTGGGCCCTGTTTCCCAAAGTCATCTTAAGGCTAAATTAATCTTCAGAACCTTTGTAGGAACATCGTTAAATCTGAGCTGTTTGCCCAAACCGTGGTTATTAAAGTTGCACTTGAAAACACTCTGAAGCACTGCCTCGGACCACACGTAGAACAGCTAAGTGCTCCGCTAAATGTTTTGTTGCTCTCCTGTGTCACTTTATACACCGAAGATGTCTGCTAAACATAGAATCACGTCTTTTGTCAATTTCTCTGAGTGTCGATAACTTCAGAATCAAGTTGACTACAAATACAAAGATGACTGCATTCAAATATAAATACATTAGTGGGGCTCTAACATCCAGACAGGTTCCAGGCCTTTTACATTCAGATATTCATGTTCAATCTATTTGGATACTTGTAACCGACGCTACTGTCTATCATTTGTCTCATATTTCATGATGTGTAGCCTAACTTGCGCAACGATGTACCAAATCTGTAGCATCACATCACCACTCTGGAACAACATCACATCACCACTCTGGAACTACATCACCACTCTGGAACAACATCACCACTCTGGAACAACATCACCACTCTGGAACAACATCACCACTCTGGAACAACATCCCATCACCACTCTGGGACAACATCACATCACCACTCTGGAACTACATCACCACTCTGGAACAACATCACCACTCTGGAACAACATCACATCACCACTCTGGGACAACATCACATCACCACTCTGGGACAACATCACCACTCTGGAACTACATCACCACTCTGGAACAACATCCCATCACCACTCTGGAACTACATCACCACTCTGGAACAACATCACATCACCACTCTGGAACAACGTGACATCACCACTCTGGAACAACATGACATCACCACTCTGGAACAACATCACATCACCACTCTGGAACAACATCACCACTCTGGAACAACATGACATCACCACTCTGGAACAACATTACATCACCACTCTGGAACAACATGACATCACCACTCTGGAACAACATGACATCACCACTCTGGAACAACATTACATCACCACTCTGGAACAACATCACATCACCACTCTGGGACAACATCACATCACCACTCTGGGACAACATCACATCACCACTCTGGAACTACATCACCACTCTGGAACAACATCACCACTCTGGAACAACATGACATCACCACTCTGGAACTACATCACCACTCTGGAACAACATCACCACTCTGGAACAACATCACCACTCTGGAACTACATCACCACTCTGGAACTACATCACCACTCTGGAACAACATCACCACTCTGGAACTACATCACCACTCTGGAACAACATCACATCACCACTCTGGAACTACATCACCACTCTGGAACAACATGACATCACCACTCTGGAACAACATCACATCACCACTCTGGGACAACATCACCACTCTGGGACAACATCACATCACCACTCTGGAACTACATCACCACTCTGGAACAACATCACCACTCTGGAACAACATCACATCACCACTCTGGAACAACATCACATCACCACTCTGGAACAACATCACATCACCACTCTGGAACAACATGACATCACCACTCTGGAACAACATCACATCACCACTCTGGAACTACATCACCACTCTGGAACAACATGACATCACCACTCTGGAACAACATCACATCACCACTCTGGGACAACATCACATCACCACTCTGGAACTACATCACCACTCTGGAACAACATCACCACTCTGGGACAACATGAAATCACCACTCTGGAACAACATCACATCACCACTCTGGAACAACATGACATCACCACTCTGGAACAACATGACATCACCACTCTGGAACAACATGACATCACCACTCTGGAACAACATGACATCACCACTCTGGAACAACATCACCACTCTGGAACAACATGACATCCCATCACTCTGGAACAACATGACATCACCACTCTGGAGCAACATGACATCACCACTCTGGAACAACATGACATCACCACTCTGGAACAACATGACATCACCACTCTGGAACAACATGACATCACCACTCTGGAACAATATGACATCACCACTCTCGAACAACATGACATCACCACTCTGGAACAACATGACATCACCACTCTGGAACAACATCCTATCACCACTGTGGAACAACATGACATCACCACTCTGGAACAACATGACATCACCACTCTGGAACAACATGACATCACCACTTTGGAACAACATGACATCACCACTCTGGAACAACATCCTATCACCACTCTGGAACAACATGACATCACCACTCGGGAACAACGTGACATCACCACTCGGGAACAACATGACATCACCACTCTGGAACAACATGACATCACCACTCTGGAACAATATGACATCACCACTCTCGAACAACATGACATCACCACTCTGGAACAACATGACATCACCACTCTGGAACAACATCACATCACCACTCTGGAACAACATCACCACTCTGGAACAACATGACATCACCACTCTGGAACAACATCCCATCACCACTCTGGAACAACATGACATCACCACTCTGGAACAACATGACATCACCACTCGGGAACAACATCCCATCACCACTCTGGGACAACATCACCACTCTGGAACAACATGACATCACCACTCGGGAACAACATCCCATCACCACTCTGGAACAACATGACATCACCACTCGGGAACAACATGACATCACCACTCTGGAACAACATGACATCACCACTCGGGAACAACATCCCATCACCACTCTGGAACAACATGACATCACCACTCTGGAACAACATGACATCACCGCTCTGGATCAAAATCCCGTCACCTCTCTGTTACCTTCAAGTAGGTTTTGGTTTTGCTTGGCATTGTGGATGGAGGATTGACGTAAGCAACAGTCTTTGATTCCAATGTTTGCTAGTTCATATCGAGAGATAGAAAGTTGTGTTTGATAAGCATCTGTGTGTGTGTGTGTGTGTGTGTGTGTGTGTGTGTGTGTGTGTGTGTGTGTGTGTGTGTGTGTGTGTGTGTGTGTGTGTGTGTGTGTGTGTGTGTGTGTGTGTGTGTGTGTGTGTGTGTGTGTGTGTGTGTGTGTGTGTGTGTGTGTGTGTGTGTGTGTGTGTGTGTGTTCAAGTTTGAATGCAGTGAAATCAATTATTTTTGTTTTAAGCCTATCCCAAACCTTAACCCTAACCTTACAAATGAATGAATGCCTAAACTTAACCTTAGACACCACTCTGGAACAACATGACATCACCACTCTGGAACAACATGACATCACCACTCTGGAACATGACATCACCACTCTGGGACAACATCACATCACCACTCTGGAACATGACATCACCACTCTGGAACTACATGACATCACCACTCTGGAACATGACATCACCACTCTGGAACATGACATCACCACTCTGGAACAACATGACATCACCACTCTGGAACATGACATCACCACTCTGGAACTACATTTGACCTTAGGATTTTTGACATATGAGAAACATGGATGAAACTCTAATTCTGACTTGAGACTGTGAGAGTTAGTTGGTCAATTCACCATCTCTTCCGCGTTGTCAACACATGTTGATTCA
>NC_060196.1:498960-568960 GCF_021184085.1 Oncorhynchus gorbuscha | reverse complement strand
TCATTCAAGGGTTTTAGAACACCTACTCATTCAAGGGTTTTAGAACACCTACTCATTCAAGGGTTTCAGAACACCTACTCATTCAAGGGTTTTAGAACACCTACTCATTCAAGGGTTTCAGAACACCTACTCATTCAAGGGTTTTAGAACACCTACTCATTCAAGGGTTTTAGAACACCTACTCATTCAAGGGTTTTAGAACACCTACTCATTCAAGGGTTTTAGAACACCTACTCATTCAAGGGTTTTAGAACACCTACTCATTCAAGGGTTTTAGAACACCTACTCATTCAAGGGTTTTAGAACACCTACTCATTCAAGGGTTTTAGAACACCTACTCATTCAAGGGTTTTAGAACACCTACTCATTCAAGGGTTTTAGAACACCTACTCATTCAAGGGTTTTAGAACACCTACTCATTCAAGGGTTTTAGAACACCTACTCATTCAAGGGTTTTAGAACACCTACTCATTCAAGGGTTTTCTTTATTTTTACATTTTTTCTTCAAGTGCTGTAGCAAAAATCATCAAGCGCTATGATGAAACTGTCTCTCATGAGGCCCACCAAAGAATGGAAGGCTCAGAGTTACCTCTGTGGCAGAGGATAAGTTCATTAGTTACCTCACAAGTCCTCTAATGCCAGCTTCATAAAATATTACCCGCAGAACACCAGTCTCAACATCATCAGTGAAGAGGTGACTCTGGGATGCTGGCCTTCTAGGCAGAGTTGCAAAGAAAAAGCCATATCTCAGACTGGCCAATAAAAAGAAAAGATTAAGATAGGCAAAAGAACACAGACACTGGACAGAGGAACTCTGCCTAGAAGGCCAGCATCCTGGAGTCGCCTCTTCACTGTTTTAGTTGAGGCTGGTGTTTTGCAGGGTGTTATTTAATGAAGCTGCCAGTTGAGGACTTGTGAGGTGTCTGTTTCTCAAACTAGACACTCTGATGTACTTGTTCTCTTGCTCAGTTGTGCACCGGGGCCTCCCACTCATCTTTCTATTCTGGTTAGGACCCGTTTGTGCTGTTCTGTGAAGGGAGTAGTGCACAGCGTTGTACGAGATCTTCAGTTTCTTGGCAAGTTCTCACAATCGAAAAGCCTTCATTTCTCAGAACAAGAATAGACTGACGAGTTTCAGAAGAAAGTTCTTTGTGTCTGGCCATTTTGAGCCTGTAATCAAACCAGAACAACAGTTTTCAGCTGTGCTAACATAATTGCAAAAGGGTTTTCTAATGATCAATTAGCCATTTAAAATGATAAACTTGGATTAGCAAACAGAAAGTGCCATTGGAACACAGGAGTGATGGCTGCTGATAATGGGCCTCTGTACGCCTCTGTAGAATTTCATTAAAAAAACATATGTTTCCAGATACAATAGTCATTTACAACATTAACAATGTCTACACTTTATTTCTGATAAATTTGCTGTTATTTTAATTGACAAAAAAATGTGACATTTCCAAGTCACCCCAAACTTTTGAACGGTAGTGTATATATATTTTTTTTAACTACAAAAATAAATACATCTTTATTGAACTAGGTTTCTTATCCAGCACATGTCATATGATGCTCTCAAATCCTTTAAACCTAAGAACCTTATTGTAAAGGTTTAGGATGTGCATCACTCATACACCCTTCTTCTAGTGGATCGAATGTATGAACTATATAAACAATGAATCATTGTCATTATTGTGCCAGTCCAAGTGAACATTTGGTGTATCACTCCTACAGTCATGTTCTACATGAAACCAATTGATCATAATCTTTATTATAACAGCCCAGCCCATCACTTCAACTCAGAGGCGTTTGCTGAGGGCAGGCGCCTTATAACTGATGGGGTGGCCAGCATCAAGGCCAACGTTCAAAGGGAAAACTTCCAGGCTGCCAGAGAGACACTGGGGAGAGTACTACACACACTACAGGTAAGAGGAGAGAGAGATGGGGGGGGTGAAAGAGGGGATATGCAAACATTTCCAGTAGCTGGAGAGACACTGGGGAGAGAACTACACACACTACAGGTAGCTAGAGAGACACTGGGGAGAGTACTACACACACTACAGGTAGCTAGAGAGACACTGGGGAGAGTACTACACACACTACAGGTAAGAGGAGAGAGAGATGGAGGGGGTGAAAGAGGGGATATGCAAACATTTCCAGTAGCTGGAGAGACACTGGGGAGAGAACTATACACACTACAGGTAGCTAGAGAGACACTGGGGAGAGTACTACACACACTACAGGTAGCTAGAGAGACACTGGGGAGAGTACTACACACACTACAGGTAGCTGGAGAGACACTGGGGAGAGAACTATACACACTACAGGTAGCTAGAGAGACACTGGGGAGAGTACTACACACACTACAGGTAGCTGGAGAGACACTGGGGAGAGAACTATACACACTACAGGTAGCTAGAGAGACACTGGGGAGAGTACTACACACACTACAGGTAGCTAGAGAGACACTGGGGAGAGTACTACACACACTACAGGTAGCTGGAGAGACACTGGGGAGAGAACTATACACACTACAGGTAGCTAGAGAGACACTGGGGAGAGTACTACACACACTACAGGTAGCTGGAGAGACACTGGGGAGAGAACTATACACACTACAGGTAGCTAGAGAGACACTGGGGAGAGTACTACACACACTACAGGTAGCTAGAGAGACACTGGGGAGAGTACTACACACACTACAGGTAGCTAGAGAGACACTGGGGAGAGTACTACACACACTACAGGTAGCTAGAGAGACACTGGGGAGAGTACTATACACACTACAGGTAGCTAGAGAGACACTGGGGAGAGTACTACACACACTACAGGTAGCTAGAGAGACACTGGGGAGAGTACTACACACACTACAGGTAGCTAGAAAGACACTGGGGAGAGTACTACACACACTACAGGTAGCTAGAGAGACACTGGGGAGAGGACTGTACACACTACAGGTAGCTAGAAAGACACTGGGGAGAGGACTGTACACACTACAGGTAGCTAGAGAGACACTGGAGAGAGTACTACACACACTACAGGTAGCTAGAGAGACACTGGGGAGAGTACTGTACACAGTACAGGTAGCTAGAGAGACACTGGGGAGAGTACTACACACACTACAGGTAGCTAGAGAGACACTGGGGAGAGTACTAGAGAGACACTGGGGAGAGTACTACACACACTACAGGTAGCTAGAGAGACACTGGGGAGAGTACTACACACACTACAGGTAGCTAGAGAGAGACTGGGGAGAGTACTACACACACTACAGGTATCTAGAGAGACACTGGGGAGAGTACTACACACACTACAGGTAGCTAGAGAGACATTGGGGAGAGTACTACACACACTACAGGTAGCTAGAGAGACACTGGGGAGAGTACTACACACACTACAGGTAGCTAGAGAGACACTGGGGAGAGGACTGGACACAGTACAAGTAGCTAGAGAGACACTGGGGAGAGGACTGTACACAGTACAAGTAGCTAGAGAGACACTGGGGAGAGGACTGGACACAGTACAGGTAGCTAGAGAGACACTGGGGAGAGGACTGGACACAGTACAGGTAGCTACAGAGACATTGGGGAGAGGACTGTACACACTACAGGTAGCTAGAGAGACACTGGGGAGAGGACTGGACACAGTACAAGTAGCTAGAGAGAAACTGGGGAGAGGACTGTACACACTACAGGTAGCTAGAGAGACACTGGGGAGTGGACTGCACACAGTACAACTCTTTTCTAGTGCTCCTAAATGTTTTGTTGTGCTCCTAACTTGTGTATGGAGCGGTAGGTAGCTTCGCGGTTATAGTGTTGGGCCAGTAACCGAAATGTTGCTGGATCGAATCCTTGAGCTAAAAAAGTACACATTTGTCTCTCTGCCCCTGAACAATGTTCCCCGGTAGGCCATCATTGTAATGAAACATTTGTTCTTAAGGCTTGCCTAGTAAAATTAAGGTTAAAGACATTTTTTTTACAAATAAATAAATCAAATAAGACATTTTTTTGTCGCACCAGTGTGATTAGAGCCCTGTCTGCAAGTAAGGGGAGAGAGAAGGAGAGGGAGGGAGGAGTGGGAGAGGGAGAGAGAGGAGTGGGAGAGGGAGAGAGAGAGAGAGAGAGAGAGGAAGAAGGAGGAGGGAGAGAGAGAGAGGAACAAGGAGGATTGGGAAAGGGAGAGAGAGGAAGAGGGAAGAGTGGGAGAGGGAGAGAGAGGAATAGGGAGGAGTAGGAGGGGAGAGAGGAGTGGGAGTGGGAGAGAGAGAGAGGAATAGGGAGGAGAGAGGAGAGAGGAGAGAGAGAGAGAGAGAGAGAGAGAGAGAGAGAGAGAGAGAGAGAGAGAGAGAGAGAGAGAGAGAGAGAGAGAGAGAGAGAGGAATAGGGAGGAGGAGAGAGAGAGAGGGAGAGAGAGGAAGAAGGAGGAGTGGGAGAGAGATAGAGAGAGAGTGAGGAACAAGGAGGAGTGGCAGAGGGAGAGAGAGGAAGAGGAAGAGGGAAGAGTGGGAGAGGGAGAGAGAGGAGTGGGAGAGGGAGAGAGGGAGTGGGGAGAGGGAGAGAGAGGGAGAGAGATGAGTGGGAGAGGGAGAGAGATGAGTGGGAGAGGGAGAGGGGAGAGATGAGTGGGAGTGGGAGAGGGAGAGAGATGAGTGGGAGAGGGAGAGAGGGAGAGAGGGGAGAGATGAGTGGGAGTGGGAGAGGGAGAGAGATGAGTGGGAGAGAGGGAGAGAGGGGAGAGATGAGTGGGAGTGGGAGAGGGAGAGAGATGAGTGGGAGAGGGAGAGGGAGAGAGATGAGTGGGAGGGAGAGAGATGAGTGGGAGAGGGAGAGGGAGAGATGAGTGGGAGTGGGAGGGGAGAGATGATGAGTGGGAGAGGGAGGGAGAGATGAGTGGGAGAGGGAGAGAGGGGAGTGGGAGAGGGAGAGAGGGGAGTGGGAGAGGGAGAGAGATGAGTGGGAAAGGGGTGGAAGGGAAAGAGGGAGAAAGTCTGAACTTCCAGGAATGAAGGAGATCAGGTAAGGACTAAAAGGATGGAGGAAGATGGGGGGAGAAAACACCTATCTCACCTAATTTCTCAATTTCATATTTCACCTTGGCTCAAGTGTTACCATCTGAACCAACTTAACTTCTGTCTAGAGGTGGGTGTAATAGGGAATTAGATATATAGCTTTCCCACAGACACAGACTTGGTATATAATACATGCTTGTGTTTTGTCAGGACTTCTACAGCCACAGTAACTGGGTGGATCTGGGATACACTGAACCCTACGCCAACCTGATCCGCCCGATCTCCCACTGGAAAACCTGGCAGGTAGGGAGGGCTTGAGTTAATGCAGCAACGAGGATAGCGACGCATGGGATCCAACTGGAGGGAGGGAGGGAGGTAGGGCAGGGAGGGAGGGAGGGTGGTAGGGCAGGGAATGAAGGAGGGAGGGTGATAGGGCAGGGAAGGAGAGAGAGAGAGAGAGAGAGAGAGAGAGAGAGAGAGAGAGAGAGAGAGAGAGAGAGAGAGAGAGAGAGAGAGAGAGAGAGAGAGAGAGAGAGAGAGAGAAAGTGGTAGGGCAGGGAATGAAGGAGGGAGGGTGAAAGGGCAGGGAAGGAGAGAGAGTGGTAGGGCAGGGAATGAAGGAGGGAGGGTGATAGGGCAGGGAAGGAGAGAGGGTGGCAGGGCAGGGAATGAAGGAGGGAGGGTGATAGGGCAGGGAAGGAGAGAGGGTGGTAGGGCAGAGAATGAAGGAGGGAGGGTGGGGGTGGTAGGGAGGGAGGGAGGGAGGGTGGTAGGGCAGGGAGGGAGGGTGGTAGGGCAGGGAAGGAGAGGGAGTGGTAGGGCAGGGAATGAAGGAGGGAGGGTGATAGGGCAGGGAAGGAGAGAGAGTGGTAGGGCAGGGAATGAAGGAGGGAGGGTGATAGGGCAGGGAAGGAGAGAGGGTGGTAGGGCAGGGAATGAAGGAGGGAGGGTGATAGGGCAGGGAAGGAGAGAGAGTGGTAGGGCAGGGAATGAAGGAGGGAGGGTGATAGGGCAGGGAAGGAGAGAGGGTGGTAGGGCAGGGAATGAAGGAGGGAGGGTGATAGGGCAGGGAAGGAGAGAGGGTGGTAGGGCAGAGAAGGAAGGAGGGAGGGTGGGGAGTTGTAGGGAAGGGAAGGAAGGGGGAAGGGGGGTATTGCAGGAAGGAAGGAGGGAGGCGTTCTTGGAATGTTAGAGAAAAGTATGACAGCAGGTTAAAAAGGAGGGACAAAGAGAGAAATCTGCTGCCACCTCTGGCTTCATATGATAATGAGGTCATTAAGGGTTTACAGGAGTCTAAAGGGCAGACAGAGAGGGACACAAACACATATAATCTCCGATGTTCAACAGAGCGAGATAAAGCAGAAAAGTCTGAGGGAATTATGTATGGGTAAGAGAAAGGACCACCACGCCCATTTAGGGTTTAGGTGTGTGTGTGTGTGTATGTATGTGTGTGTGCGTGTGTGTGTGTGTGGGGGGGGGGGTTAATGATTTGTGGTGGTAAATGATGTCCCTTGACAATTTAGTTAACTGTTATTTTATAAGAAAATATTGTGATTTGGTTCGGTAGATGTCAGCACCCCGACCTGCAGTGACTGTGCCAGTGGGGGGTTCTGTTCCAACTCCATCCTGCCTAACATTCTTAATGAGAAGAAACTCACCTCTGGGTACATGGGGATCTTCTCCGCAGCTAAGCCTAAAGGTATACACACACACACATACACACACACACACACGCTACCTTCCCCAGATACCCACACACTCTCTGTATAACACCCATCATCACCTCTCCTCCCCAGGTAAGTGTAGTCATGGAGGTGCAGCTGACCTGACCAGCTCTGAGGTTCCTCGTGGGGGCATCAGCAAGGATGAGCGTCGCTCTGACAACGTGGCCCTGCACACTGCTGCTGTCACCGTGGCAACGACCGCAACCCTCCGGCTGCTGGACGACATCCGGGGAGCCGCCGGTGACAACAACTACCTACGGTACGGAGAGGGGTAGAGGGGGTGAAGGAGAGGAAGGGGTAGAGGAGGGTGAAGGAGAGGAGAGGGGTAGAGGAGGGTGAAGGAGAGGAGAGGGGTAGAGGAGTGAAGGAGAGGAGAAGGGTAGAGGAGGGTGACGGAGAGGAAGGGGTAGAGGGGGGGTGAAGGAGAGGAGAGGGGTAGAGGAGGGTGAAGGAGAGGGGTAGAGGAGGGTGAAGGAGAGGAGTGGGGTAGAGGAGGGTGAAGGAGAGAAGAGGGGTAGAGGGGGTGAAGGAGAGGAGAGGGGGTAGAGGAGGGTGAAGGAGAGGAGAGGGGTAGAGTGGGGTGAAGGAGAGGAGAGGGGGTGAAGGGGAAGAGAGGGGTAGAGGGAGGTGAAGGAGAGGAGAGGAGTAGAGGGGTGAAGGAGAGGAGAGTGGTAGAGGGGGTGAAGGAGAGGAGAGGAGTAGAGGGGTGAAGGAGACGAGAGTGGTAGAGGGGGTGAAGGGGAGGAGAGGGGGTGAAGGGAAGAGAGGGGTAGAGGGGGTGAAGGAGAGGAGAGGGGTAGAGGGGAGTGAAGTGGGGGAGAGGAGAAGAGGGGGAGAAGGGGAGGAGAGGGGTAGAGGGGGAGAAGGGGAGGAGTGGGCTAGAGGGGGAGAAGGGGAGGAGAGGGGAAGAGGGGGAAATGGGGAGGAGAGGGGGTGAAGGGGAAGAGAGGGGTAGAGGGGGTGAAGGGGGAGAGGGGTGAAGGGGAAGAGAGGGGTAGAGGGGGGTGAAGGAGAGGAGAGGGGGGAAGAGGGAATTACTCATGTTGAAGTTACTCACAATCTCCCTCTTTATCTCTCTCTCTCCCACAGCTTCATGGGCATAGCACGATCGGCAGTGGTTGCTTTTGTGATCGACACCACGGGGAGCATGAAGGATGACATCCTTGAAGCCAAGAGAGTTGTCAATGAGATCATCGACAGCAAAAAGGGAACACAGGATGAGCCCTCCCAGTACATCCTGGTCCCATTCAACGACCCAAGTAAAGCTGGCTTTACACTCCACCAAGCATTCTCCTTAGCAAAACATCACTGACAAACTCTGGCATTCACCGAAATGCTGGTGCGGTTTGTAGTTAAGTCAGGAAGTGGTTAGTGATCAGTGTGTGTTTGTGTGTGTGTGTAGAGTTCGGACCCCTAATAAGAACGACAAACCCTGATGTTATGAAAACAGAGATCGCTAAACTCAAAGCTGATGGAGGCGGAGACCTCCCTGAGATGTGCTTATCAGGCCTACAGGTACAGTGATTGACATGGCTATATTCCAATCAGATTTCAGATATAATCCCATTCCTTTTTATAATGCACCTGACAATAAATAAAGATACTAAGCATTCTCCCTCTCCCTCTCCCTCTCCCTCTCCCTCTCCCTCTCCCTCTCCCTCTCCCTCTCCCTCTCCCTCTCCCCCTCTCTCCCTCTCTCTCTCTCTCTCTCTCTCTCCAGTTGGCGCTGACCGGTGCTCCAGCGTCGTCCCACATCTATGTTTTCACAGATGCCGTTGCCAAGGACATTGCGTTAAGGGACACCATCTTGGCCCTGATCAGGAGTACCAAGTCAACCGTGAGCACTTCCTCAAACACTTCCTGTTTTAGAAGAAACCATGTCCTGCAGTTCAGGATCTTATTAATTAGGTCACACAGTAGCAAAACGCAGCAAAATGTTTTCCAACGGCAAACAAAAACAAGCCATTCTTATCGGAGAGGTAGACACTCCCTTTTTTCTTTCATTCTTCGTTTGGTGCCTAATGAATACGACCAGGCAAACTCTCTCAAACACACCTGTGTCTCTCCAGGTGTCTTTCTTCATGACTGGTGATGGTGCTGGTGCTAGAAGGAGGAGAAGTGGAGTAGAGTCCAGGGCAGCTACATTCGAGACCTACAAGGACCTGGCGCTGGCGTCTGGTGGTCAGGCCATTGGAGTCACCAAGGAAAATCTGCCCCAGGCCACTGACGTCATCATCGACTCCTCCACCTCCGCTCTGGTGAGTCAACACTGGTGGCCATTTTGTTTTAGATGAGTAGTTGATTTGAAATCATTTAAAACTTAATCAATTAAAAAACATGTGCTTTATAAACAATGAATTTTAGAAATGCCTAGACATAATTGTTATATCTATGATCATTTTTTATTTTAATTTTAAAAGGCAAGTCAGTTAAGAACAAATTCTTATTTTCAATGACGGCTTAGGAACAGTGGGTTAACTGCCTGTTCAGGGAGAGAACAACAGATTTGTACCTTGTCAGCTCGGGGGTTTGAACTTGCAACCTTCCGGTTACTAGTCCAACGCTCTAAGCACTAGGCTACCCTGCCTACCCTTACAATAAAACAACAACATACCCTTTCTATCCTCCTCTCTCATTCTGTCCTCCTCCTCCTCAGGTGACAGTCCTACAGCGAGCGAGGAACCCAGGCAAAGCTGAGACATTCTCCTTCCTGCTGGATGAGTCTCTGAACAACATCACCATCTACATCACTGGAAAGTCCCTCACCTTCACCCTGAAGAACCCTGCAGGTGGGAACCTCCAACACCTACACACTGATCTAATATCAGTTTTCAGGTAAAGGTTCACCTAACTGAATAGGATGACATTTCCCCTAGACACTGATCTAATATCAGTTTTCAGGTAAAGGTTCACCTAACTGAATAGGATGACATTTCCCCTAGACACTGATCTAAGGTTAGTTTTCCCTCCTTAATGGTTACAGTTGACCTGTTATGCGTGTTTACGTATGTAGCTATCTTAATGTTTTTAAAGCACAAAGCACATTTTAACAAGGTATCGTGAATCAGGTATATCCCATTGACAGTATGTTTGACTGTCATCCTATTTGACTGTCACCCTCCTTGCCCCTACAGGTGTGACCCAGAAACAGAATGAGGCCAACGGGGAACTGGGGACTGTCCAGACGGTGGGCAACCTCTTCCGGGTCCGTCTGGCCTCCAACAAACAGACAGGATTATGGGAAATCAGCATGAACTCCAACCAGCCCTACACACTGAAGGTCACTGGTGAGTTACCATAGAGATACGTCTGTTCTATTAAATATGTGTGTTATGCTCACGCTCAACACTTGTTACGAATCCCTTTTGGCCCGACAGTCTAGGGGATGGTAATGAGATCCGTAACATAACTCATGCAAATTATTATTGTGACAAAGTAAAAGTGTGAACGAAATAACCACGACAACAGAAATCTACCGTCAAACTCTAGGTTTATTTATAAACACACGGTAATGGGGGAGCAGGAAAAGGGGCTGAGCTGGACCCAAGGAAAGAAACAATAAATATACAAAAACACACCCCTAAGCTAGACTAGCCTACTTTAACAACAGCTAACTAACTAACCAAAAATACAGTGGGTGGTCCGCCCAGTTCTAACTAGTGTATTTAACAAAGTTCACCTACGGGTAGTGTATGCCCATGGGCGACTTGTCTTGGTTTCCCCCTTTTCCCACCAGCAAACAAACACCATAAAAAACAATACTCACAGGTGATGACAAAGTGCTATGGAGGTGCTTTAAACAAAAGAGAGGTTAAGACACAAAGCGAGAGTGAAACACAGAGACCTACAGACATGGCATTTACAGAGAGATTGAGCTAGAGATTGAGCTGAGCTTTAGAACAAACAAATGATGGGGTTTTTAAACCATGGGGAAGGAACTGTGATAGGTCAGGAAATAGGAGGAGGTGTGTCTTCTGATTGTTGACTGATTGGGGAGTGATGATTTTCACCTGTGAAGGGAGAAGGAGAGAAAAGAAACACACACACACAGGATAACTGTATCCGTAACAACACTAGATGGCAGCTTGGATACACACAGAGCCCAGACCTGGGGTTAAAACCTGTTAGAGACACCAGTTCCCATTTGGGAACGCGCCCCCACCCCCCAGCTGGAATGTGGCGCAGGGAACGCAAGAAATATTCCTAAAAATATTTAACCTCCACACATTAACAAGTAAAATAGCTCAAATGAAAGATAAACAAGTTGTTTATCTAGCCAGCAAGTCAGATTTCTAAAATGTTTTACGGCGAAAACATAGCACATATTTATGTAAATAGCTCATTTGCATAGCCAAGTAGGAAAAAATATGCAATCAACAAACGCAGGATTAAAAGAAAAATCATTTCACTAACCTTTTGAAATCTTCATCAGATGACAGTAATATAACATGTTACACAGTACATTCATTTTTTTTCAATAATATGCTATATATATCCATAAATCTCTGTTTACAATGATGCATCGTTCAAAAAATGCTACTCAAATGTCCTGAGAAATGACGATAGCCCCGGCAGATAACGTCAGCTAACAAGGAATACACATCATAAACTTTGACTAAATATGCATGTTTTACATATGTATAGCAAGATACACTTCTTCTAAATGCAATTGCATTGTTACATTTAATTTTAACGTTACATTTTGCGTTCACTAGACTATAATATGGAGTCGGCACTCCCACAGTAGCATAATGACTCCTTTATCTTGGAGTCGACAGAAACCCAAAATTAATACATTAAATATTCCCTTACCTTTGTTGTTCTTCCATCAAACGACCTGGAAGGGATTATACTTACCAAACCAGCGTTTAGTTTTCAAGTCTACGTCTTTCGGTTCTCAAAATACCCACATTTCGGTCGAAATTTACGCAAAATTGAAGTAGTTGCGCACCAAAACGTTGAAATTATATATTATATGTCTAGTTAACTTGTCAAACTAACTTCATAATCAAGCGTTAACATGTTATAAAGGTGTACAGCAATTTTGAGAACAAACAGAAACACAGGCACCGTTCAATCGATCTTGGAAGAAAGAGAGGACTTGACCACTGCGCACAGAAAAGTGACAGCTGTTTTTGATTGACTGGGAGCTTACCGCGTGCTCAAACTCTCGCGAGCGGGCGATTCTCACAATGACGAGCCCCATTGAAAGCTGAGATCACGCTGAACACGTGGAGACTGTTCTGGGAGCTGTAACTGTTTGTGGAGGGTGTTTGTGATGACGTCAAAGGTGGCCCAACTTTTCAGATGAGAAGAGATAGTTTGGGAGAATGCATATTTTGAGAGTTCTGCTTTACACAGAGACACAATTTAAACGGTTTTAAAAGCTTTAGAGTGTTTTCTATTCAATAATATTTTTTATTTGCATATATTAGCAACTTTTGACAAAAAATTATTATGTTTACCATGGGCACGCAATTACTCCAGCGGGGGCAGTAGACAGCCCTATCCCTAAAAGGTTAAATAATCCATTCAAATGTGTCACATGCACCAAATAAACTCAAAAAAAGAAAAGTCAATTTTTAAGGGCCATGTCTTTCAAAGATAATTCGTAAAAATCCAAATAACTTCACAGATCTTCATTGTAAAGGGTTTAACCTGTTAGTCCTACCCACACCGTATTCGGTAGCGTAATCATAGCCTCAAGCTCATTACCATAACGCAACGTTAGCGATTTCTAAAAATCGCAAATGAAATGAAATAAATATGCCTATCCTCAAGCTTATCCTTTTCTTAACAATCCTGTCGTCTCAGATTTTCAAAATATGCTTTAGAACCAGAGAAAATCAATAATTTGTGTAAGAGTGGTGATAGCTAGCTTAGCATTTAGCGTTAGCATTTAGCACGCAACATATTCACAAAAACCAGCAAAGGGATCAAATAAAATAATTTACCTTTGAAGAACTTCAGATGTTTCAATGAGGAGACTCTCAGTTACATAGCAGATGTCCAGTTTTTCCTGAAAGATGCTTGTGTAGGACACAACGTTCCGTTTTGTTACTATGCATTTGGCTACCGAAACTAACCGAAAATTCAGTCACCTACACGTCAAACTTTTTCCGAATTAACTCCATAATATCGACTGAAACATGGAAAACGTTGTTTGAATCCATCCTCAAGGTGTTTTGTCATATATCTCTTCATTGAAATGCCATTCCTGGAAGCCTGCATTGTTCTCAGATTCGGATGGAAAAATACTGGTAGGTGACTTTTGCGCACCAATTTCCACGCAGACACCGTGCGGGACCCCTGGTAAATGTAGTCTCTTATGGTCAATCTTCCAATGATATGCCTACAAATACGTCACAATGCTGCAGACACCTTGGGGAAACGATAGGAAGTGTCCGTTCATTCCTGTCGCATTCACAGCCATATAAGGCGATCATGGAAAACGTGCCATCAGAAATCCTGTTGATTTCCTGGTCGCTCAAACATCTTGGTTTTGCCTGTAGGTTATGTTTTAAGGCACTCACAGTAAAAATCTTTGCAGTTCTGGAAACGTCAGAGTGTCTTCTTTGCAAAACTATCAATTCCAAGCATAGTCGAGCATCTTTTCGTGACAAAATATTGCGCTAAAAACGGGCACGTCTTTTTATCCAAAAATGAAATACTGCCCCTAGAGTCTTAACCGGTTAAGCACTGTTTCCCATGCTTGTTCAATGAACCATAAACAATTAATGAACATGCACCTGTGGAACGGTCGTTAAGACATAACAGCTTACAGACGGTAGGCAATTATGGTCACAGTTATGAAAACTTAGGACACTACAGAGGCCTTTCAACTGACTCAGAAGAAAGATGCCCAGGGTCCCTGCTCATCTGTGCGAACGTGCCTTAGGACTGCAGATGTGGCCAGACGCCTAAGACAGCGCAACAGGGAGACAGAGCGGACAGCTGATCGTCATTGCAGTGTCAGACCACGTGTAACAACACCTGCACAGGATCGGTACATCCGAACATCACACCTGCAGAAACAGGATGGCAACAACAACTGCCTGAGTTACACCAGGAACGCATAATCCCTCCATCAGTGCTCAGACTGTTCGTAATAGGCTGAGAGAGAATGGACTGAGGGCTTGTAGGTATGTTGTAAGGCAGGTCCTCACCAGACATCACATCACCGTCAACAACGTTGCCTATGGGCACAAACCCATCGTCGCTGGACCAGACTGAGGACTGGCAAAAGTGCTCTTCACTGATGAGTCACGGTTTTGTCTCACCAGGGATGATGGTCGGATTCACATCTATCGTCAAAGGAATGAGCATTACGCCGAGGCCTGTACTCTGGAGCGGGATCGATTTGGAGTTGGTCTGGGGAGGTGTGTCACAGCATCATCGGATTGAGCTTGTTGTCATTGCAGGCAATCTCAACGCTGTGCGTTACAGGAAGATATCCTCCTCCCTCGTGTGGTACCCTTCCTGCAGGCTCATCCTGACATGACCCTCCAGCATGATAATTTCACCAGCCATACTAGTCGTTCTTTGCGTGATTTCCTGCAAGACAGGAATGTCAGTGTTCTGCCATGGCCAGCGAAAGAGCCGGGTCTCAATTCCATTGAGAAGTCTGGGACCTGTTGGATCGGAGGGTGAGGCCTACGGCCATTCCCTCCAAAAATGTCCGGGAATTTACAGGTGCCTTGGTGGAGGAGTGGGATAACATCTCACAGCAAGAACTGGCAAATCTGGTGCAGTCCATGAGGAGGAGATGCACTGCAGTACTTAATGCAGCTGGTGGCCACACCAAATCCTGACAGTTACTTTTGATTTTGACCCCCACTTTCTTCAGGGACACATTGTTCAATTTCTGTTCGTCACGTCCGTGGAACTTGTTCAGTTTATGTCTCAGTTGTTGAATCTTGATATCTTCATACAAATATTTACACATTAAGTTTGCTGAAAATAAACGCAGCTAACAGTGAGGATGTTTTTATTTTTGCTGAGTCTACAACAGGTGTAGGTAGACCTTACCGTAAAATGCTTACTCATGAGCCCTTAACCAACCATTCAGTTTTAAAAAGTAAGTAATAAAAAGCAAGAAAAAAACTGGTTCCGAGTCAACCCAGAATTTGTAGGAAACTGGTTGTAATGAATCAAACGGAGGCCCAGCTACAATAGTCAGGAATGTTTATTTATGAGAGCTCTGGTCATAATACCATGTACATTGGTTTATATACCACTCATTTCATCATAAATGTCCCTCCTCCTCTCAGATACAATGGAAATATAGTTCACAAGCCTTCTCACATTGTCTGCCACCTGTTAAACAATCTACTACAAGCCCAAGACCATAGTCTGGCTTTTTTATGGCGGTTTTTGAGCAGTGGCTTCTTCCTTGCTGAGCGGCCTTTCAGGTTATATTGATATAGGACTCGTTTTACTGTGGATATAGGTACTTTTGTACCTGTTTCCTCCAGCAACTTCACAAGGTCCTTTACTGTTGTTCTGGAATTGATTTGCACTTTTCGCACCAGAGTACGTTTATCTCTAGATGACAGAACGTGCCTCCCTCCGGAGCGGTATGACGGCTGCGTGGTCCCATGGTGTTTATACTTGCGTACTATTGTTTGTATAGATTAACTTGGTACCTTCAGGTGTTTGGAAATTTCTCCCAATAATGAACCAGTCTTGTGGATGTCTAGAATTGTTTTCTGAGGTCTTGGCTGATTTCTTTTGATTTTCCCATAATGTCAAGCAAAGAGGTGCTGAGTTTGAAGGTAGGCTTTGAAATACATCCACAGGTACAACTCCAAATGACTCAAATGATGTCAGTTAGCCTATAAGAAGCTTCTAAAGCCATGACATATTTTTCTGGAATTTTCCAAGCTGTTTAAAGGCACAGTCGACTTAGTGTATGTCAACTTCTGACCCACTGGAATTGTGATACAGTGAATTATAAGGAAATAATGTTTGGTCATGGTGGATGGGTGGGTGTATTACGCAATCTTCTCGCATCCCAAAGGTTGCTTGTTCATAACTCACCAGAACAATTTGAGCTAATTAGCAACTACTTAGCAACTACTTAGCATGTTAGCAACTACTTAGCATGTTAGCAACTACTTAGCATGTTAGCAACTACTTAGCATGTTAGCAACTACTTAGCATGTTAGCAACTACTTAGCATGTTAGCAACTACTTAGCATGTTAGCTAACGCTTCCCCTTACCTTAACCCTTTTAGCTAACTCATTACCTAACCCTAACCATAACTATTTTAAATCATGTACAAATATGTCAAAAAGTATTTCACCCCAGGTCTGTTAGAGCCATAAGAGAAGGGAGAGAATACAGCCCTGACTGTGTGTGTGTGTGTGTGTGTGTGTGTGTGTGTGTGTGTGTGTGTGTGTGTGTGTGTGTGTGTGTGTGTGTGTGTGTGTGTGTGTGTGTGTGTGTGTGTGTGTGTGTGTGTGTGTGTGTGTGTGTGTGTGTGTGTGTGTGTGTGTGTGTGTGTGTGTGTGTGTGTGTGTGTCCAGGTCAGAGTACCATTGCCTTCATTTATGACTTTGTGGAGACTTTCGAGGGACCTCACCCAGGATACGCCCTCATCTCTGGCCGTCCAAAAGCAGGTAAGTCACTACAACATCATCTTAATCATCATCATTACCATATCAAGCAGGTAATCTGTCAATCACAATTTTACTAAGGCGACATCATGGCGACATCATCTACATGAATGCAGCTGCCACTTCATTAAAGCCGTTAGAGGCTTGATCATTGCGATCATTATGATCATTGCTCACATCGTTTTTCTCACTGGCGAGAGGTTTTGCATCGCTGCATTCTCTATCAGAAAGTAGGCTGGCCCTCTTTGATGTTGTGTGGGTCAAAACAATGCATTATGTTCATTTATAAAGCCGATTTAATCAAAGTCATAAAAAGCCATTAATTGTAATTTGTAATAATCGATGTCAACAGTTACATAGCCACACCCTTCAAGATAATTTTCCTTCTCTCTCAATTCAATTCAATTAAATTCAATTCAAGGGCTTCATTGGCATGGGAAACATGTGTTAACATTGCCAAAGCAAGTGAGGTAGACAACATACAAAGTGAATATATAAAGTGAAAAACAACAAAAATGAACAGTTAACATTACACATACAGAAGTTTCAAAACAGTAAAGACATTACAAATGTCATAGTATATATATATATATACAATGTACAAATAGTTAAAGGACACAAGATAAAATGAATAAGCATAAATATGGGTTGTATTTACCATGGTGTTTGTTCTTCACTGGTTGCCCTTTTCTCGTGGCAACAGGTCACAAATCTTGCTGCTGTGATGCACACTGTGCAATTTCACCCAGTAGATATGGGAGTTTTTCAAAATTGGATTTGTTTTCGAATTCTTTGTGGATCTGTGTGATCTGGGGGAAATATGTCTCTCTAATATGGTCATACATTGGGCAGGAGGTTAGGAAGTGCAGCTCAGTTTCCACCTCATTTTGTGGGCAGTGAGCACATAGCCTGTCTTCTCTTGAAAGCCATGTCTGCCTACGGCGGCCTTTCTCAATTGCAAGGCTATGCTCACTGAGTCTGTACATAGTCAAAGCTTTCCTTAATTTTGGGTCAGTCACAGTGGTTAGGTATTCTGCCGCTGTGTACTCTCTGTTTAGGGCCAAATAGCATTCTAGTTTGCTCTGTTTTTTTTGTTAATTCTTTCCAATGTGTTAAGTAATTATCTTTTTGTTTTCTCATGATTTGGTTGGGTCTAATTGTGCTGTTGTCCTGGGGTTCTGTAGGGTGTGCTTGTGTTTGTGAACAGAGCCCCAGGACCAGCTTGCTTAGGGGACTCTTCTCCAGGTTCATCTCTCTGTAGGTGATGGCTTTGTTATGGAAGGTTTGTGAATCGCTTCCTTTTAGGT
The DNA here is from genome assembly GCF_021184085.1 of Oncorhynchus gorbuscha. Classification (NCBI taxonomy): domain Eukaryota; kingdom Metazoa; phylum Chordata; class Actinopteri; order Salmoniformes; family Salmonidae; genus Oncorhynchus; species Oncorhynchus gorbuscha. Next base: position 551,306 of record NC_060196.1, on the reverse strand, counting down.
GGTTGTAGAATTTAATGGCTCTTTTATGGATTTTGATAATTAGTGGGTATCGGCCTAATTCTGCTCTGCATGCATTATTTGGTGTTTTACGTTGTACACAGAGGATATTTTTGCAGAATTCTGCGTGCAGAGTCTCAATTTGGTGTTTGTCCCATTTTGTGAAGTCTTGGTTGGTGAGCGGACCCCAGACCTCACAACCATAAAGGGCAATGGGCTCTATGACTGATTCAAGTATTTTTAGCCAAATACACTCTTCTCTCTCTCCCTCTCCTCTTTTTCTCTCCCTACCCCTACACTCGTCCTCCTCTCTCTCTCTCCCTCTTTTTCTCTCCCTACCCCTACACTCGTCCTCTCTCTCTCTCTCTCCCTCTTTTCTCTCCCTACCCCTACACTCGTCCTCTCTCTCTCTCTCTCTCTCCCTCTTTTCTCTCCCTACCCCTACACTCATCCTCCTCTCTCTCTATCCCTCTTTTTCTCTCCCTACCCCTACACTCGTCCTCCTCTCTCCTCCTCTCTCTCTCTCTCTCTCTCCTCCTCTTTTCTCTCCCTACCCCTACACTCGTCCTCCTCTCTCTCTCTCCCTCTCTTTCCCTCCGTTCCTCCCCGTTCTCCTTCTTCTCTCCTTCTCCCAGGTATGCCTGCCATGCTGTTGGTATCAGTGTTGGGCAGAAAGGGCCCAGCCTCTGTCAAGGTGGCCAACGTTGCCTTGGTGACAGTGTCAGGGTCAGAGGTCGTAAGTGGGGCCCTGGAAGACATGGGCAACGGGGAGTTCCTAGTTACGGTAACCAAGGTCCCTGCGGGGGAGTTTGTGGTGCTGCTGAACGGGACAGATGTGGTCTCCTCCACCGTGTTCCAGAGACAGTCCACCACTCAGATGTCCGTCTCCAAGGTTACCATCAAGGTAAGTTTACATTGAAAAACGCCTTTCATTTGTAAATGGTGAAGGAGTCTGTCTATACTGCATGTTGGGATAGTGTTAGACAAAACCATGGTCATAGACATTTTCAAAAGTGGACCTCACAACAGCTCCTCAACAATTCCTCTTTCGTGTTCTTCTTGTCTTCTCAGGCCGTGGTGGACAGAAGCATGGAGCCTGGTAAACCCTTCACCCTTCCCTTCACCGTCATGACCGACGCCACTGGAGGCAGCTACAAAATCAGTGCCAGAAACGACCGAGACTTAGAAATGAACGTCCCTAGCAGGTAGGGATCAGGGCTGGAATATCCTGAGACTGGTCCCAGATCTGTTTGTATGGTCTTTTGTATGGTTATCTGTTCAAAAACAGCTTCTCTATGCTGGAAAAATGACTCAACATGACTAATTATTGTCCTCTCTTGGCATCACTTGTATTGACACTTAATGCTAACCCACTTAATGCTAACCCACTTAATGCTAACCCACTTAATGCTAACCCACTTAATGCTAACCCACTTAATGCTAACCCACTTAATGCTAACCCACTTAATGCTAACCCACTTAATGCTAACCCACTTAATGCTAACCCACTTAATGCTAACCCATTGCTGCTGCTAACTTATCAGCATCGCTGTGACCACCGGAGGAAACGCCACCGGTGAACTGACCATCACGGTGCCCGCCAACACCCCTCAGGAACAGACGTCACCGTGACCATCGAGGCTGTGGCCCCGGGCGTCCGACTCCAACTACGCCGTCCTGCGCCTCTCTGTCGTCACCAAGGTAACCTCAGATATGTAGATATATCTACACTGAGTGTAAAAAACATTAAGAACACCTGGTATTTCCATGATATAGACTGAGCAGATGAATCAAGGTGAAAGCTATGATCCCTTATTGATGTCACTTGTTAAATCGACTTCAATCAGTGTAAATGAAGGGGAGGAGACAGGCCCCTCTCTCAAATTTTAGAACCCATTGTGGCCCGCGAGTCAAAAAGTTTGCCCACCTCTGGGTTAGAAGGACTCATAAGCCTTGAGACAATTGAGACATGGATTGTGTATGTGTGTCGTTCAGAGGGTGGAGACTAAATATTTAAGTGCCTATGAGTGGGTTATGGTAGTAGGTGCCAGGCGCATTGGTTTGTGTCAAGAACTGCAATGCTGCTGGGTTTTTACGCTCAACAGTTTCCTGTGTGTATCAAGAATGGTCCACCACCCAAAGGACATCCAGCCAACTTGACACAACTGTGGGAAGCATTGGAGTCAACATGGGCCAGCATCCCTGTGGAACACTTTCAACACCTTGTAGTGTACATGGGGGGGGGGGGGGTGTAATATTAGGAAGGTGTTCTTAATGTTTTGTACACTCAGTGTATATACAAATAGATTTAGTAGATATGCTAGAATGTGGATATATAAAGATACACTAGAGAGCTGACAGGCCTATAAGGTCCATCTCCACTCTATGGGCCGTCTCCACTCTATGGGCCATCTCCACTCTATGGGCCCGTCTCCACTCTATGGGCCCGTCTCCACTCTATGGGCCATCTCCACTCTATGGGCCATCTCCACTCTATGGGCCATCTCCACTCTATGGGCCATCTCCACTCTATGGGCCATCTCCACTCTATGGGCCATCTCCACATCTCCACTCTATGGGCCATCTCCACTCTATGGGCCGTCTCCACTCTATGGGCCGTCTCCACTCTATGGGCCATCTCCACTCGCCATCTCTCTATGGGCCACTCTATGGGCCATCTCCACTCTATGGGCCATCTCCACTCTATGGGCCCGTCTCCACTCTATGGGCCATCTCCACTCTATGGGCCCGTCTCCACTCTATGGGCCATCTCCACTCTATGGGCCCGTCTCCACTCTATGGGCCCGTCTCCACCGTATGGGCCCGTCTCCACTCTATGGGCCCGTCTCCACTCTATGGGGCCCGCCCTCTCCCTGTATGGGCCCGTCTCCACTGGGCCCGTCTCCACCGTATGGGCCACTGTATGGGCCCGTCCACTTCTAAATAGCCTCCTTTCCTTATCTCTTCTCCCTCTTCACCATGATTACTCGCTCTCTCTCTCTCTCTCTCTCTCTCTCTCTCTCTCTCTCTCTCTCTCTCTCTCTCTCTCTCTCTCTCTCTCTCTCTCTCTCTCTCTCTCTCTTTTCTGCAGGTGACAGATTTCACCCCTCCCCAGTGTGAGGTTGTCAGTGTCTCATCGGTCGACTGCCCAGCTGACCCAGCATTCTGTAACTCTGCCTTCTGGCAGCTCTCTGCCAACCTGACAGACGGTGTCAATGGCACAGGCATCACCAGCCTCAAACACCGCCAGGGAGCAGGCAGCCTCACCCACACGGACCTGAAGCAGACGGTTGTTGCAGCAGCATTCAACGCTTCGTGCTGCTCTCTGACAGTGGAGCTGGTGGCGGTGGACAAAGCCATGAATGTCGGCACCTGTCTATACACCACCAAGGTAACCTGGCATCACAGGAGGCTGGTGAGGGGAGGACGGCTCATAACAGTGGCTGAAATTGAGTGAATGGAATGTTGTCAAATACATGGAAACCATAGAAACGACGTGTTTGATACCGTTCCAGCCATTACTATGAGCCGTCCTCCCCAATTAAGGAGCCACCTGGGGATGTGATCTACTCTAAGTTTTACAGTGATTAGTTTATGAGTGTACTGTTATAAATAGGACATGTGACATCTCTGCAACTTTGAGAAAAAACACTTTGTGCCTGGTCGTCACAAGTTACCACAGCCACAAAGTCATAAACTCTGCCTATTTCTACAATTTATCTTCTTAAAAAAATATATCTTAACCTTAAGCACACTGCTAACCGTGCTAGTGTGCTAAAGTCCAACCTCGAAACATAAATGAAGGAATCAGAACCTGTAAATGGCAGGTGCTTGACAGCCCGCCGTTCTGTTTCGTGGACAAAGAATCTCATTGTTAGGGCGGAGACATAAGCATCATCATATATCCATATCTCTGATGAAAGTTGTTTGATGCTAACCGTAGCTCACGAATGTGAAGTTGTTTGAGTTGGATAAAATTACAAGCCTTTTATTTTTAAAAAATTATAATTTAAAAACAAATTCTTTCAACAGAAAGCATTTGTGACAATAGATTGTTGTATGAACAATTCCAAAGCTCTGCATGCTAATGGTTAGATCGGCTGTGAAATAATTGTGCGGCAGCACAACTGGCACCTGTACTCTGTATAATTAGTGTCAACTGTGATTAGACTGTGCCTGGCAGTGGTCCCGTGTAGGCCAGAGATTTGAAATCAAAACCCAACCCTCAGGTAAAAAGCCATGACCTCAATTACTCATCTCTGTTTTGATCAAAACTGACTCTATGACCAAAATTATCCTATTTACACTTTGTAGTCAAAAGGCGAGTTCTATTGATCCAGGTTCATTCGACCAAAATGAATAATAATTGTGAAGGTATGCAGGGCATGTGATTCTAACAGCTTGCTAAATCTATATTTCAACTATAAAAAATAATGTGTCTTTGCAGGATCCTTGTCCTTACTTTCCAGAATCCCTGAATTGCTTCGCCTTGAATTTCAGATTGGCTGGATACAAGTTTCAACATCCAATTATTTCAGATTTACTAGAGTGCAAGTTTCATCATGGAGCTGACTGTGGCGACACGTTGGCACATTAGAATGATTAGAATATGCGAGATATGAGTCAATTCTTGCATTCTGTCCATGCAGGCGTTTGCAGGCTCCCTGAGACATGAACCAGATAGGTAGGAGGGCAAACAGGCTGTCTGCAGTTCATTCATCCATTTCCCTAAATGGATCAACTCAACTACTTTATTATTTTAACCAACACTAGGTTTTTAGCTAAAAAGTTGTTGTAGGTGTGACGTCATTCCGTCCAGCTTTTTTTAATGACAAGACCTTCAGTGGAAACGCACTGTAGCAGGCATCCATTTTCTATGCAAATTGCCAACAAAAGATATCTGGACAAGGCGTCATTGTAAATAAGAATTTGTTCTTAACTGACTTACCTAGTTAAATAATATGTATATATTGTTTAATAAAACATGTATTTGACTAATAGCGATGCCTTGTAGGCCATTTACAACCAAGTAAGTCTTTTTTTGAGTTCAGCTCCTCTTTAAGAGTGTTGAAGCTCAGCCGCACATGTACTCTGGTGGTCAGAGAAAGTGCTACCAAATCTCTGGGCCAGAATTAGACTGATAGAACCCAAGTCTCTCTTTCTCCTCATCACTTAATCTCCCCCCCCCATTGCAGGTGACAGATGTCACCCCCTCCCCAGTGTGAGGTGGTCAGCGTCTCGGTGGTCGACTGCCCAGCTGACCCAGCAGCCTGCAGCTCCGCCTTCTGGCAGCTCTCTGCCAACCTGACAGACGGCGTCAATGGCACGGGCATCACCAGAGTCACACACCTCCAGGGCGTAGGCAGCCTCACCCACACGGACCTGAAGCAGACGGTTGTTGCAGCAGCATTCAACGCTTCGTGCTGCTCTCTGACAGTGGAGCTGGTGGCGGTGGACAAAGCCATGAATGTCGGTACCTGTCGGTTTTCCATCGTCCGCAACGCAGGACCGCCCTCCATCGCTCTGTCCCTCCCACTGTTGGTGTGTCTGCTGGTCTCTGCCTTCTTCACTACATCCCTCAGAGACCTACTTATCTGATCTAATGCTGCATTCATAACCAAGTGGGAATCTGTCATTTAAACCTTGTGAAGTGCATTCACATGCTTAGAACTTATTGGGAAACACTGATTTGTCTCATGGCCAACCAGCTGCGACAACCATAAACACAAAGTACAGCCATCATGCTTGCTAAATAATTCTAGATTTCAAAAGCCATATTAGATTAGATCGATAGATAAATAGATTGCTTTTAATAAGGTTTCGTTGCATTTAACTGCTGAAAATGCTGTTATCGAGTTCATTTCCTTAGCAGGTGACATCAGAGGTCAGCATTTGGGAGAAGTTGTAGCTCAGGGGTGATAGACTAGTAATTACCAGTTGGAGGGGCGTTCAAGTGGATTTTCCTTTGTCTTTTGTGGTAAATGCCACCTTCCCACTTGGTTAAGGTAATAGGGTAAGGCTCATGTGCTGACTGCCTTCCCGACACTGCCTCTTAATGTTAACGGTTACGTTCCAGGCCGACCATATTGCAGACATTGCATTGCATCAACAAATGCTTTGCGTGATACATCATTGTCGGCTGATCTGTTGAACACCTATCCACGTGTGAACTCTGACTTCCTGACACTGCCTCTTAATGCTAAATGATGCATCAGATTGCTATGTGATGTGTGAAGCTGATCTGTTGAACACCTATCCACGTGTGAACTCTGACTTCCTGACACTGCCTCTTAATGCTAAATGATGCATCAGATTGCTATGTGATGTGGGAAGCTGATCTGTTGAACACCTATCCACGTGTGAACTCTGACTTCCTGACACTGCCTCTTAATGCTAAATGATGCATCAGATTGCTATGTGATGTGTGAAGCTGATCTGTTGAACACCTATCCACGTGTGAACTCTGACTTCCTGACACTGCCTCTTAATGCTAAATGATGCATCAGATTGCTATGTGATGTGGGAAGCTGATCTGTTGAACACCTATCCACGTGTGAACTCTGACTTCCTGACACTGCCTCTTAATGCTAAATGATGCATCAGATTGCTATGTGATGTGTGAAGCTGATCTGTTGAACACCTATCCACGTGTGAACTCTGACTTCCTGACACTGCCTCTTAATGCTAAATGATGCATCAGATTGCTATGTGATGTGGGAAGCTGATCTGTTGAACACCTATCCACGTGTGAACTCTGGCAGGCGTCTGCAAGGTAGTCAGCCTGAAACATGGCCAAAGCCACAATGAAAATGAATGTCCCTTTTGTAAACAAACTGCCAACAGTCTCTCTCTCTCTAGTCACTTTCTCAACGTGTTATTTGCACTGTAAGATGTTTTCATTTTCAAGTCTTTAGTTTACATCTGTCATGAATAAAACATCTCTGCTTTCCTACTGACTCTGTATTATAACAAAACAAATAACCTGAGGTAGTTTAGTAGCAATGTGAATTCTGATATCACATATCAGTGAAACTAGATAGTGGTCAGTCTGCTTGACTAGGCTAGTAGTTTAGTGCTCAGGACACAGTTTAGGACACAGTTTAGGGTAAATGATGCTTTGACTGCACACCTCCCACCCCTAGGGAGCAGCAGCATAATTGGCATAATAAAGAAATCCCCATCAAAATCCATCTGTTTAAACTAAAGATATGTGTGTTTTTTGCATGGTCTGCTTCTCAATCTGCCGATGTCCTCATGTGTGGTGGAAGGTAACACCTACAGGGGTGTTTTTCAGACCAGCAGGGGGGTGGTGCTTGGAATCATTGGAATCATTGACTTTGTGAAATCCCGAAACAACTCATCACTGAGTACCACTCTTCATATTTTCAAGCATGGTGGTAGCTTCATCACGTTATGGGTATGCTCGTCATCGGCAAGGACTTGGGAGTTTTTTAGGATAGAAATAAATGGAATAGAGCTAAACACAGTCAAAATCCTAGAGAAAAACCTAGTTTTCTGCTTTCCAATAGACACTGGGAGAAAAATTCTGCTTTCAGCAGGACAATAACCTAAAACACACTGGAGTTGCTTACCAAGACGACATTGAATGTTCTTAAATCTACATGAAAATCTATGGCAAGACTTGAAAACGGCAGTCTAGCAATGATCAACAATCAGCTTGACAGAGCTTGAAGAATTGTAAAATATAATATATAAATATTGTACAATCCAGCTGTGCAAAGCTCTTAGAGACTTACCCAGAAAGACTCACAGTTGTAATCACTGCCAAAGGTGATTATCATAATGTATTGACTCAGGGGTGTGAATACTTTTGTAAATGAGATATTTAGGCTTTAATACAACAAAATGTGGAATAAGTGAAGGGGTATGAATACTTTCTGAAAACACTGTAGATGTCCAACTGCCATTAGTTGATATGAGAAATAATACATTTCCAACATAGAAGCACAATAGCCAAACCAAAATATGAACTTTAATTGGTTCTTGCTAACTGACCCAGAGAGGAGAGTCAGATTTATTTTCAGTGTAAGTAGCAAATCTGATATTGCAATGTCATAGGGTGCCTATCCTAGACAGTTTAAACTTTCAAATGACTGATAGTGTTGGGCCCAACATGTGCCTGGACGCTGAGACAGTGCACCCTCCCAAGCATATCTAATAGCTCTGGAAAATTATTAAAACAAGTCATGTCCTACCTCATCCCCATACTGGTATTTATTTATTTATTTTCCTCCTTTGCACCCCAGTATCTCTACCTGCACATTCATCTTCTGCCGATCTACCATTCCAGTGTTTAATTGCTTTACTGTAATTACTTCGCCACCATGGCCTATTTATTTCCTTATCTTACCTCATTTGCACTCACTGTATACAGACTTCTTGTTTTCTTTTTTCTACTGTATTATTGACTGTATATTTTGTTTATTCCATGTGTAACTGTGTTGTTGTATGTGTCGAATTGCTACGCTTTATCTTGGCCAGGTCGCAGTTGTAAATGAGAACTTGTTCTCAACTAGCCTACCTGGTTAAATAAAAAAAATAAAAAAATGTCTGGTTTAAACGTTCAACAGCACTGAATAAGTTCAACCCTAGAATAAAATTAAAGCTATCTTTTAGGGCTAGGCCTAATTCTATCAGCCCACACCATTCTATAAATGATCCATTAAACCAGCCATGAGGAACATCATTGATCAAAAGTGCGACGAAAGCACAGAACATGAAACAAATTTAAATGAAACTATTTGAAACCTGTCGACCATAAAACCATAATGTGCGTGACCGCGATAAAACTAAATATAACCTTGCTTTTCGGCATAACAACTTCTTAATAAACAAAATGTACAAATAATCAGATTTTGTTTTAAATACAATAAATGTAAATTCAACATTTTTCTCATTTTTTACGCTAGGTCATCACTAAGCTACGTCATTCTTTTTTTACGCTACGCTATCACTTAGCTACGTCATTCTTTTTTTACACTACGTCATCACTTAGCTACGTCATTCTTTTTTTACACTACGTCATCACTTAGCTACGTCATTCTTTTTTTACACTATGTCATCACTTAGCTACGTCGTTCTTTTATTACACTATGTCATCACTTAGCTACGTCGTTCTTTTATTACACTATGTCATCACTTAGCTACGCTATCACTTAGTTCTTTTATTACACTATGTCATCACTTCGTTTTTTACACTACGCTATCACTTAGCTACGTCGTTCTTTTATTACACTATGTCATCACTTAGCTACGTCGTTCTTTTATTACACTATGTCATCACTTAGCTACGTCGTTCTTTTTTACACTACGCTATCACTTAGGTACGTCATTCTCTCGCAGCATGAACCTTTCAAACAACAAAAGTAGCCCCAAATGTTTACACAACCAAAGCGTTGACTCTTGTAATCAATCAGTACAGAAAAATATAAAATAACAAGTCCTCCCGGTCACTATGAGAATAGATTGAGATCCCTGCGTCATTAATCACTGTGAGAATTCAAGATTGAATTAAAAAAGGATTAAATGTATTTTTTTCCTCACCAAACTACACAAAATATCCCATTAAAACCTATATGGCTGGGTTTTGAACTGACAAATGGAGAATGTCTAGTAACTCCCTTCTATACACCCTATTCTTATATCGTGCACTACTTTTGACCAGAGCCTGCATAGTGCACGATATAGGGAATAGGGTGCCATTAAAGGCTCGTCCCCTGTCCTCTCTATCGGTCTTTGTGTATTGTCTTCAGGTGTTTCTTCAGATGGCCAGTCTGTTTGAAGTGCTTGCCACACTCAGAGCAGGTGTAAGGTTTCTCCCCAGTGTGGACCAGTTTGTGCCTCTTCAGATTATTGTAATCCAGAAAGCCCTTCCCGCAGTACGAGCACCAGTGTCTCTTCTCCCCGTTGTGTCACCTCAGGTGAACATTCAGCTCCACACGCCTCTTGAACCGCTTCACACAGAGGGAGCAGGCAAACGGTTTCTCTCCAGTGTGAACACAGAGATGCGTCTCCATGCGTCTCCATGTCGCGCCGAATGGCGAAGCGTTTGCCAGAGGTCGGGCAGGCGAACGGGCACACGCCGCTGTGGACCATCTGCTCGTGCTTAGTCAGGCCGAAGCGGTAGACGAAGGTCTTGCTGCACTGCGGACACTGGTCGCCATGGACGCGGTCATGAGGCCCTTGAGGTTGGGGAAGTCCTTGCCGCAGGCTGAGCAGACGAACGGGCGCTTCCCCATGTGGAGGGAGGCATGACTCTCTAAAGAAGCGGTGCTGCTCAGGACACGACCGCAGTCTGCACACTGGATTTTGGCGAGACGTTTCGGTGGAGCCTGTTGGAGCTGGTATGGTACCGGAGGGAGGTTCTCTCTTCTCTGGGTTTCTTAGCAACCACTGGAGATGGAGTACTGTTCTGGGGGCAGGGCCTTAAGCGGAGGCGGAGACCAGAGAGGAGCGCTTCACGTTGACTTGACTTGCTGCCACCACCTACCTGGACAACAATCTCCTCCTTTTTCTCGCCGGCGGGTGTCGTCTCCGTAGCGACAGACCTGGTTGTCACAGCTTCCGTAGACGTGGCAGGGAGGGAAGAAAGCCCTCCCTCATCTTCCTGCCCTTCATCTTCCTCCCCCTTTTTCCTCCTCCTCTTCCTCCAACCACGGCAGGGCGCGTACTTGGGGTACTACTGACAACTGAGCTAAAAGCTGTGTCTTAGACATTTGCAAGGGGCAAGAGGGTGTAGTTACAGCAGGGTCTGACAGCTGAGGAGGAGCTTCATCAGACATCCTCTCTGGGACAGCAGGTGACTTCAGTCGTGGCACAGTGGGGAGCGTTGCACATGATCAGTGACCAACGGCGCCTGCTTTTCAGGGGGGCCGGCAGGTTCTGTCAACATAGTTGGAGAAGGAGCGGACTTGACCGATGGTGTTAGTGATGTTGCTGTGGCAACACCCAACTGCTCCAAAACTGTAGGCGGTTGCGGTTGTGTTGGTGGTGCGGCCAGTGGTCCTGTAGGCCTAGCTGGTTGTATTGAGGGCACTGCTATTGGACGAGCTACAGGTAGAACGTCTGTGAAGGACTGCGATGGTGATGATTGGGGTGGATGAGAGGGTACGGGGCTGAGCTGTGTATCCTGAAGAGGGGTTCTGGGTAACCCGGAGAGGACAGGTGGCAGGCGCTCTGACGCTGCTGCTGTCGACTTCACATTTACGGTCGACTGGACAGTTTCTTTTGACAGAGTAGTTACCGTGGACTGGACCAATACAGCAGACAGGACAGATGATGTAGACTGGATAGTGGCTGCTGATTGAGGAGATGCTGTCTGGTGTAATGTTGATGGAGACTCTGCTGCTGGTATTACCAGTGACTGCTGTTCTGCTCCAGGGGCCTGGCCTGCACTACCACTGGTAACCTCTCTGGTCCTGGGCTGGGATGGGTTGAGAGCCTGGGGGGCCTCCTGGGTGTCTGGATCTCCCTGGAAGACGGCCGCTGCGGCTCCTGAGGTAGACTTTCCTGGGTATAACGGTTGATCAGGGCCCTGACGGCTCCAGGAGGGACCAGGGCTACAGAGGGACAGGACGGAGAAAGGTGGCGTGGATAGTGGAAAGCGAGAGACGCAGAGAGAGACAGAGAAAGAACAAAAGACTGAGAGAATAACAGTGGAGAGATAATTATAGATATTATTAGAGCCTGGTTCTCATTCCAATACTGTTTAATACATTGTAATAAGATATGTGATTCAGAAGCAGGTCTCCTAGTTCCTACCTCTGCCTGGTAACTCTCTGAGAGGTTGTCTGTGGACCAGAGTCGGGGGCCTGCCCCTTCCTTCTTCAGCAGTATGTACCCAGGGGAGTAGTCATCAGAATAGTCTGCCTCCTGATGGCACAATCAACCACAAAAGCTTAGGGTCATTGAAAACTCTGACAAAGACCGTGAGGCCGATGTACATAAGCTTAAATGAACAAGTGATACTAGCAAGCGCAGTGTGAAGGTTTCTCTTTTTTCTGGGTTCACCAACAACAGGTTGAGTATAGAGAGGTGGATGAATTGACAAGACGGCACAAACAGATCTGGGACATAGACTAGCTGGGGACTCAGGCTAGAAGCCTGTCTTACCCAGTCCACCTCCTGTTTGATCAGAACAAAGGCTCGTCATACGCTCCACAGTGCAGCTCAGTCCCCTGGTCCTCCTCCCGCAGGGATTGCTCCCCAGCCCGAGGTAAAGCCTGCTTTGTCAGAACTGAAAATACCAGACCAGAAGAGAGTTGTACTTAGGATAAAAGGCACAAAAAACACTCTCGAGTTAAAATTTAGAAACCAACTGATGTGACAGAACATTTCAACATCCTGTGTTGCAACCATACAAATAGAATCCCGTCAAATTGCCAGTGTTTGAGGTTCCAAGTACGTTCTATTTCATCTATTTCTATGGTTGCAACATACCTATCATTTTGGGTGACATATAAATCCCTAGGTTATGAAGGATCTCTTATCAGTCATTTATGAATGCATAATAGTATAGACTACAACTCTCAAAACGATATGTTCTGCCTAATATTGTAGTCTATACAAATTAAACGTAGCTACATGAAGTAGTTTTGGAAAAAATAGCTGTGATTCTACATGCTCAGCTAGCTAGTTATCAGGATGTGTAATCATGGGCGAGTAATTAGAACGTAGAGATAGATAGTTAGCTACAGTGGATAACGTTTTCACCTCACCGCATTGAACGCCGATGTCACATTTTCCGATACGTGTTGCACTTTGACTCGGTCTGGGCTCTGTGGTTTTGGCGTTCACTTTCACCGGTCCATCTCTTCGTTATTTCATGGGATCGACGCCTCGATTTGAGGTCCTTGTTCTCTTTTTTTATTCTTGATATTTCGCCGCCCAGTTCCTCAATAGTTGTTTCGAAAAGTTTCATTGTCTCGGTGACTGCAGTATTCAATACACTCTCCATAACAGAGGCGAACTGAATTTGAAACCCTTCCTTCGACATCTTGGGTGGCAGACATCTTCAACCAACACTCATATACATGTACAATCGATTATTATTTCGAATATAACTTACAAGAATGATCAGAACATGGCTTCTTCTTCTATGGACACGGCACACAGTGCTTTGTGTGACGCACTGAGTGGTGTGTAGATTTCCTGTAAATATTTTACACAATTTTATAAAAATAGCCGGATTATATTTTCAACCTTTTTTTACAGTCAACGTGAGAACATGCAAAGGTTTTGTTCAAATAAAGACATCTCTCCAGAGAGGAGCGTAGTGTAGATTGTCCCACTACCAGATCCGTAGGTTTGTTTCCGGAAGTGCTATTGTTTTTTGGGAATGACTTCAGCAAAGATTTGTTATAACTAGACCAAGATAGACACAGCCTGTTGTTTCCAATGGGAACTAATTAGTCATAGTGGGCAGAACAAGGAAAGAGGTGGTTAGAGCCAATCACGAACTTGCAAGATCCTATTGGCGCGTTCTAGCATTTATCTGCATATTTCCGTTACTTCCCCCTCCTCGCCTTGACGTTTCTTGTAAACAACGTGATTTTAAAAAAACTTTCGCACATGGTACACTCTGTTCATAACATGAAATAGTTTGGGGAACAGAAAATTGTTTTGAGATCAAATTTCATCGACGAGCAAAATGTCGTTCCATATTCTCCCACTAACGGCCAGTAGAGTTCCTGTCACTACCATATTTGGTAGTGAATGGAAAGGCTAAGCGGATGCTTTACATTTTATACATCCGGTGAAATGTCTGTCTCATTGTTCTATCTGTGATTTTAGTGTTGGCTCTGTAACTATCAAACACTAGTTACCTAACTGCCATAAGCTTGCGTTCTTTCAATGCCTATGGTATTTCTTTGTTCGAATATCCTCATACAGTAAATGCTACATCTTATATCTAGAAAGTATTAAAATTGTTATTAGGACCGTCATTGAAAGAGACAACATCCTGCTAACGGTAGCTAGCTAGCTTCCTAGCCTTTTGCTGAGTTGGATCGTAACACTAACCCACCTGAACAAAAGTACCTAAATGTTACGAACTCTTAACTGTAGCTAGCTACACATAGACAGTTTGCTATGATGTCTGAAGCCATCATAACCTTCCAGTCTCAGCTCTCCGGAGTCATGGAGACGGTATTCAAGGCTGCTATGTACGAGATCACCAGGCTGGTGGACGATAGCTTCCTGAAGGAGGTGTCCCGCAGCCGGGAGCAGGTCGAGTCACTGAAGAAGCGGCTGCAGTTGTCGGAGAACAGACGCAGGGATAGGGACAAAGAGCGAGACCGGAGGGGGAAGTGTGCGGACTGTGGGAGAGCTGACGAGGAAGCCGAGGAGAGAAGCTCTGGAACCTCACAGACAGGTGAAAAGAGAGACATCAAAACACATATCTACAATGTACAAAACATTAGGAACACCTGCTCTTTCCATGACCGACTAACCAGGGGAAAGCTATTTCCCCTAATTAATGTCACTTATTAAATCCACTTTAAGTGTCGATGAAAGGGGTGAGACAGGTTAAATATAAATTTTTAAGCCTTGAGACATGGATTGTGTATGTGTGCCATTCAGAGGGTGAATGCGCAAGACAAAATATTGAAGTGTCTTTGATGGGTATGGTAGTAGGTGCCAGGAACACTGGTTTGAGTGTGTCCAGAACTGCAATGTTGCTGGGTTTTTCATGCTCAACAGTTTTCCATGTGTATCAAGAATGGTCCACCACCCAAAGGATATCCAGCTAACTACACACAACTGTGGGATGCATTGGAGTCAACATGGGCCAGCATCCCTGTGGAATGCTTTCAACACCTTCTAGAGTCCATGCCCCAGACAAATTAATGCTGTTCTGAGGGAAAAATGGGGTTGCAAATCTATGTATGTATGTATGTATGTATGTATGTATGTATGTATGTATGTATGTATGTATGTATGTATGTATGTATGTATGTATGTATACTATATACATACATACATACATACAGTACCAGTCAAAAGTTTGGACACTCCTACTCATTTAAGGGTTTTCTTTATTTCTTTTACTGTTTTCAACATTTTTGCATGATAGTGAAGATGCCAAAACTATGAAATAACACATATGGAATCATGTAGTAACCAAAAAAGTGTTAAACAAATCAGAAAATATTTTATATTTGAGATTCTTCAAAGTAGCCACCCTTTGCCTTGATGACAGCTTTGCACACTCTTGGCATTCTCTTAACCAGCTTCACCTGGAATGCTTTTCCAACAGTCTTGAAGGAGTTCCCACGTGTGGTGAGCACTTGTTGGCTAATTTACCTTCACTCTACGGTTCAACTCATCCCAAACCATTTCTATTGGGTTGAGGCCGGGTGATTGTGTAGGCCAGGTTATCTGATGCAGCACTCCATCACTCTCCTTCTTGGTCATATAGCCCTTTCTAAATTAATCACAGACAGTGTCACCAGCAAAGCACCATCATACCACCTCCTCCATGCTTCACGGTGGGAAGCACACATGCGGAGATCATACATTCACCTACTCCGCGTCTCTCACAAAGACACTGCGGTTGGAACCAAAACTCTCAAATTTGGACTCATCAGGCCAAAGAGCAGATTTCCACCAGTCTAATGTCCATTGCTTGTGTTTCTTTGCCCAAGC
Organism: Oncorhynchus gorbuscha; assembly: GCF_021184085.1. Lineage (NCBI taxonomy): Eukaryota > Metazoa > Chordata > Actinopteri > Salmoniformes > Salmonidae > Oncorhynchus > Oncorhynchus gorbuscha. Next base: position 535,643 of record NC_060196.1, on the reverse strand, counting down.
AAGTCTCTTCTTCTTATTGGTGTCCTTTAGTACTGTTTTTGCAGCAATTTGACCATGAATTCGCAGACGAGTAGGTAAACCACCACTACCCTCAGTATTATTGGCCAACATGCAATCATTTGAATTCAAACTGGATGATCTACGGCTAAGACTATCCTACCAACGGGACATTAAAAACTGTGGTATTTTATGTTTCACTGAGACATGGCTGAACGACGACACAGATCATTTAGAGCTGACCATCTTCTCCGTGCATCGGCAGGACAAAGCAGCTACGTCTGGGAAGACGGGGGGGCGGGGGTCTGTGTCTATTTGTCAACTGCTGGTGCGCGATGTCTAATATTAAAGAAGTCTCAAGGTATTTCTCGACATAGGTAGAATACCTCATGATAAGCTGTATACCACATTATCTACCAAGAAAGTTCTCATCTATATTATTTGTTGCCGTATATTTACCACCACAAACCGATGCTGGCACTAAGACCACACTCAATGAGCTGTGTAAGGCCATAAGCAAACAAGACCATGCTCACCCAGAAGCAGCGCTCCTAGTGGCCGGGGACTTTAATGCAGGCAAACTTAAATCCGTTTTTTACCTCATTTCTACCAGCATGTCACATGTGCAAGTAGAGGGAAATAAACTCTAGACCACCTTTACTCCACATACAGAGACGCACACAAAGCTCTCCCTCCATTTGGCAAATCTGACCATAATTATATCCTCCTGATTCCTGCTTACAAGCAAAAACTAAAGCAGGAAGAACCAGGGACTCGCTCAATACGAAGTGGTCAGATGACAAGGATGCTACGCTACAGGACTGTTTTGCTAGCAAAGACTGGAATATGTCCCGGGATTCATCCAATGGCATTGAGGAGTACCTCAGTCACCGGCTTCATCAATAAGTGCATCGACGATGTCGTCCTCACAGTGACCATACATACATTCCCCAACCAGAAGCCATGGATTACAGGCAACATCCGCACCAAGCTTAAGGCTAGAGCTGCCGCTTTCAAGGAGCGGGACACTAATCCGGATGCTTATAAGAAATCTCGCTATGCCCTCAGACAAACCATCGAACAGGCAAAGCGTCAATACAGGACTATGATTGAATCCTACTACACCGGCTCTGACGCTCGTCGGATGTGGCAGGGCTTGAAAAATATTACGGACTACAAGGGGAAACCCAGCCACAAGCTAAATGCCTATCTGCTCGCTTCGAGGCAAGCAACACTGAAGCATTAACGAGAGCACCAGCTGTTCCGGACGACTGTGTGATCATGCTCTCCGTAGCGGATGTTAGCAAGACCTTTAAAAAGGTCAACATTCACAAACTCTCTGGGCCAGACGGAAAGGGAAGGTAACTTGCCTAAATTATTAGAGCCCCGTAGCACTCACGTCTGTAGCCATGAAGTGCTTTGAAAGGCTGGTCATGGCTCACATCAACACCATCATGCCGGAAACCCTAGACCCACTCCAATTTGCATACCACCCCCAGCAGATCCACAGATGATGCAATCACAATCCACACTGCGCTTTCCCACTTGGACAAAAGGAACATCCTATGTGAGAATGCTGTTCATTGACTACAGCTCAGCGTTCAATGCCATAGTGCTCACAAAGCACATCTAAACACCTCTAAACACCTTCTGCAACTGGATCCTGGACTTCCTGACAGGGAGTAGTGGTGGTTTACCTACTCGTCGGCGAATTCATGGTCAAATTGCCACAAAGGAACCACTACTAAAGGACACCGATAATAAGACTTGCTTGGGCCAAGAAACACAAGTAATGGACATTAGACCGATGGAAGTCTGTCCTTTGGTCTGATGAGTCCAAATTTCATTTTTAGTTCCAACCGCCATGTCTTTGTGAGACGCAGAGTAGGTGAACAGATGATCTCCGCATATGTAGTTCCATGCATGGAGGTGGTGGTGTGATGTGTGGGGGTGCTTTGCTGGTAACGCAGTCTGTGATTTATTTAGAATTCAAGGCACACTTAACCAGTGTGGCTACCATAGCATTCTGCAGCAATATGCCATCAGCGATATGACATCTGGTTTGCGCTTAGTGGGACTATTATTTGTTTTTCAACAGGACAATGACCCAACACACCTCCAGGCTGTGCAAGGGCTATTTGACCAAGAAGGAGAGTGATGGAGTGCAGCATCAGATGACCTGGACTCCACAATCACCCGACCTCAACCCAATTGAGATGGTTTTGGATGAGTTGGACCACAGAGTGAAGGAAAGCAGCGAACAAGTGCTCAGCATATGTGGGAACTCCTACAGGACTGTAGGAGGTGAAGCTGGTTGAGAGAATGCCAAGACTGTTCAAAGCTGTCATCAAGGAGAAGGGTGGCTACTTTGAAGAATCTCAAATATAAAATATATTTTGTTTTCTTTAACACCTTTTTTTGTTTTCATGATTTCATATGTGTTTCTTCATAGTTTTGATGTCTTTACTATTATTCTACAATGTAGAAAATTGTACAAATAAAGAAAAACCCTTGAATGAGTAGGTGTCCAAACTTTTGACTGGTACTGTACATACATACAATCAGTGGAGGCTGCTGAGGGATGGAAGGCTCATAATAATGGCTGGAACGGAGTAAATGGAATGACATCAAACTCATGGAAACCCTGTTTGAAATATTTGATACCATTCCATTGATTCTGCTCCAGCCATTACTATGAGCCCGTCCTTCCCAATTAGGGTGCCCCCAACCCCCTGTGATAAATATAGAATCACTCTGAAGTGGGGCTGCTGTAATGTGTACATTCCATACTTTAGTGATCAGACAGTATTGGTTTAAGAAAGGAGTCTGTCATGGGTGGTGGTGGCATCTTAATAAGATGTTTCCTTTCCTTCATCTGATGTGAGGAGACTATTATCCACAATGTTACTTACCTTTTACTCCAAATGAAATGTTCTCTTTGTTTACCTGTGGCCAGGTGTGGAGAGGGGGCGTGGCCTGAAGCAGGAGAAGGTACCAGAGGAGGAGTGGAGCAGCTGTGGGGGCGTGGCCAGGGAAACCGCCTTAAATGATCTGGAGGAGGCTGAGGCCACCAGCCCTAGGAGAATCTCTGAGGTAGGTAGGGGACTGACTAAACACATGAAGGCTGAGGCCACCAGCCCTAAGAGAATCTCTGAGGTAGGTAGGGGACTGACTAAATACATGGAGGCAGAGGCCACCAGCCCTAGGATAATCTCTGAGGTAGGTAGGGGACTGACTAAACACATGAAGGCTGAGGCCACCAGCCCTAGGAGAATCTCTGAGGTAGGTAGGGGACTGACTAAACACATGGAGGCCACCAGCCCTAGGAGAATCTCTGAGGTAGGTAGGGGACTGACTAAACACCTGTGGGGGGTGTGGTGTTACAGAATGTTCAGGTGGAAGTATGTTGTACATAACAGATTGTCTGTCACAAAGAATAGGGCAGCCATTTTCAAACCTCTCCTCATATTTGAACTGTTCCAGAACTTAAACACTTCATTCAACTTGTCAACAAATCATCAAGTCCTTCACTACTTGAATCAAGTATGCTAGTTCAGGGTTACGACAAAGTTGTGAGATGTCTGGGGGTACCAGAGGAGAATTGTGAATATAGAACCATCATGTCAGCTCTATTCAATCACTGTCAGTTTATCCATTATTTAGTCAGAATCATTTGCTCTTCCAGTCCACAGAGGTCGGAGGTCAGAAGTTGGACAGCCTGCTGAAAGAGGAGCCTCTCCACAACACTGAGCTACAGGAGAGATGGGGTGTCTGCCTGGATGGTGAGTTGAGGAGTTTACCACAAATATAACATAGACAATAACCTACTTTTTATGATGATGAGAATGATAACAAGAGTAACTTTTATAGTATGCTGTGTCATTTCAAATGAAATCATTGTTATACATGGAAAGTCAACTTGAAACTGTAAGTAGACATTTAACATTACAGTTACTCTACTACCGTTTCTAGTAATTCTAATGTCTTAAATATTAATGTTTCTAATGCCTCATGTCCCCTGTGTTTTCAGGGGCCGATGGTTCAGACGTCTCGGGGCCCAGTAAGAGTTTTATTCAGCAGGATCTACAGCGGTGCCAGAATGACTGGGCTTCTGGTCTAGACCAGCATCCTGAACCACCGGGCCCCGAGGGAGACCCAGGAGACCTCAGCCAACCTCTCTACCGCCCCCGCTACAGCATGGAGGAACTGGGGGACGGCTTTGAGAAGTCTGGTTACGGCAGTAGTGGTAGTGGCGACCATCTTCTAGACATGGAAGGGCTGGATAGGCTTCCTGGTTCCCAGTCTCGTCTGGGGGGGCTGAGCTACAGAGCTGCAGGTCACTACCAGGTGGACCTGGGGGGTCTGAGGGGGAGACCATCACCATCTCTCCCACATGCCTCGCTCCCATCGGAGCCGGAGGGAGCAGGTGGGGTCGCCAATGCCATCCCCCACCCGGAGGTGGGAGACCTGAACTGCCTGTTGATCAACGAGGAGGGGTACCTGCAGGACTCCAGCGTCTTGTACCCAGAACACGGTGTCCCAGAGTCAGGTAGCAGAGCCGGCCACAGGGGGCTAACCTCCATCCACTCTGGAAGCTCAGCCCACAACAACAACACAGAGAGCCTGTATGATGCCGCTGACGACTTTGGACTCTCTTTAAACCTCAGAGATCGTTCACAAGAGCAGGTAACAGGAGGAGGGGGGAGGTGTCATGCCTGCAATCAGTGCAGCATGACCTTCTCAGACTCTGGTTCTCTCAAGGTCCACAAGCAGAAACACAAAACAGGGAGAGAGTCGAGTACAGGGTCAGGGTCTGTGCCTCTGTACTCCTGCACCCAGTGCGGTAAGACCTTCACCCAGGCCTGCAACCTCAAGGTCCACCAGCGAGTCCACCAGGCCAAGGGACTCCACCTCTGCAGCCACTGCGGCAAGGGCTTCACCTCCTTCTCCGACCTGAAGAGGCACAAGTGCAGCCAGACCACAGACAAGCCCTACTGCTGCTCCATCTGTGGGAACAAGTTCAGTCGGCTCTGGAACCTGAAGGTGCATCAGCGCATTCACACGCAGGAGAAACCCCACTGCTGCAATATGTGTGACAAGAGCTTCACACGGGCAGACATTTTGAAAGTGCACCTGCGCACCCACACTGGGGAGAGACCGTACTGCTGTTCTGTGTGTGGACTCAGCTTCAAACGACTGGCACATCTGAAGTCACACCAGCGCAAACACAGGCCAAATCTCCTGGACTGATTTTTTTATTGATACATTTTTTTGTTATATAGCAGACACTTACATTAATCTTCGGACAGCTAGTTTTATTATTTTATTTGACATTGAGAACATTTCTTGTGAGCAGTTCTTTATTAATAAGGACATTGAAAATATGAACATGTTTGCTGTGATCTAGTGTACAATAAATTAGGCGGCTCTGCTATTCTTACAACTTTGCCCAGTCAAAAAGGCGGAACTACTTTTCTATGAGTTCTGATCCTTCTAGCCTTGATTTTCATTTTTATAACATATACAGTATTTCACTTTTTAATATGTATAGTTTTTACTAGGTGTTGTCCAATTAATTCTGTAACCCTCTTCAAATCAAGTTTGATTGGAAAATGCTGTTCAAATGAGGACATTCATTATCAAATCTTTGTACTCCCTGACTAAGGCCATGCAGCCGAAACGTGTCGGAGTTTAATCTTTGTTTTCATTTAACATGCCGTACAAATGAAGGAATTTAAATAAATTATTTTCAGAGTGTCTTGGTCCTCCTTTCTTTTTGAGGTAAATATGAACGGTTGTAAATCTGTGTGTTGGTTAAGAATTCACACCATACATGGACTGTCTATGAATTGTCTGTCAAAATGATCATGCCAACCTAACAAACATTTGAATATGGGGCATTCATGTGCTCGTGGGAAGTCGTAAGTCTGCCATGATTGTGTTCAAGTGCATTGAAAGTCTGACCAATTCTTCAACCAATAAGATTTTAGATATCTGGATTGCTAGCTAACATTGCTAAAAAATAAAGTTAGCTTGTGACGTGTTGATAGGACGGTTCAGCATGAACAACAAAATAATCAATCAACAATAAGATAGTATAGTCCTGTCAACAGTCTCAGTTCAAAACCTTAGTCCTACCAGAACCTTTGAGTGTGAGTCCTTAAATGGAAGTCCAAGACCAAATCAATGTTTGTAACCCAAAGGAAGCCACCCCCCCCCCCAAAAAAAAAGTAATCCAACGAGATCTAAATGACAGAAAAGACACAATGGGCCACATTCCCCTGCACTATGTCTAGATATTTCCACTAGCGCCAGGACAACACCAGTATCGAGATATTTTTTTAGATGACAAAAATGAAAACATGGAGCAGACTTAACCTTTTAGTCCTTTAAAAACCTGCTGTATGTAAAATACTGTGTGCTATAGCTTGGAAAAGAAATACATGGGACTCTGGATGACAACATAGTGATGTTTGTTTAGGACTGTTTTGCTAAAGAACTCCACTTTAGTGTTTTGTTTCCTTATCATGACACTAGTGTCATCCAGGCCTCTAATTTTCATCAAAACAGTGGACTGTGATAGGAAAGAGGCCGACAAATCCCTCTTAGCACACAGAAAACAATGCTACCTCTCTCTGCAGTCAATTCAAGATGGCACCTGTGGGGTGGACACGCCTCCCCACCACACTCATATCTGCAACCTTAAAGGCCAACTGCATAATAGGCAATTATATTCCCAACACAGTACGTTAACATGGACAAGACTAAGTACATACAGCAACACATTATTTAGATTTATTTTAGGGGCAATGTTTCATTTCACTTTCACATTATGCTTTCTTGGTAAAGCTAGTTATAAGCTTGACATTGACAATATGGTCAAACTACCTACAGTACACTGAACAAACAATATGAATGCAGCATGTACAGTGTTGGTCTTGTGTTTCATGAGCTGAAATAAAGGATCCCAGAAATATTCCATATGCACAAAAAGCTTAATTTAACAGGATTTTAAAGCTTACTTTAAAAGCTTACTTTAATATGATTATCTTACCTTTGCCAAGATAATCCATCCACCTGACAGGTGTGGCATATGAAGAATCTGATTTAACAGCATGATCATTATGCAGGTGCACCACGTGCTGGGGACAGTGAAAGGCCACTCTAAAATGTGCTGTTTTGTCTCACAACACAATGCCACAGATGTGTCAAGTTTTGAGGGAGCGTACAATTGGCATGCTGACTGCAGGAATGTCCACCAGAGCTGTTGCCTGAGAATTGAATGTCCATTCTTCTACCATAAGCCACATCTAACATCGTTTTAGAGAATTTAGCTGTATATCCAAACGACCTCACAACCGAAGACCATGTGTATGTTGTTGTGTGGGCTAGCAGTTTGCTGATGTCAATGTTGTGAACAGAGTGCCCAATAGAGGCGGTGGGGTTATTGTATGGGGAGGCATAAGCTATGGACATAAACACGATGATTGCATTTTATCAATGGCAATTTGAATGCAAAAAAATACCGTGACGAGATCCTGATGCCCATTGTGAGGCACCTTTTTTTAAAGGTATATGACCAACAGATGCATAGCTGTATTCCAAATCATGTGAAATCCATAGATTAAGGCCAAATGAATGTATTTCAATTGACTGATTTCCTCATATGAAATGGAACTCTGCAACATATTTGAAATTGTTGCATGTTGCGTTTATATTTTTTGTTCAGTATACATTATCCACATTGATACATTTTGTAAATGTCAAACATTTGTTTGTTCTCATCTTTTGGTTGAAAAGATGAAGGGTCAGTGGTGAAACGTGCAACTGGAGTAACAACACCCCCCCCACACACACTCTTAATTATGACTTAGAGGGTCATTCAAGTGAAACTTCCCAGTCTTTCAAGTAAGTAGATTAAACCTGCAGAACATAAAAACCATGACGTGAGACATGAAGTCAGTACACCTAAATTTAAACTTGACTTCAGGCATCTAACTTACCTAATGAATAACAAATGACAAGTAACCAGATTTTTTTTTTTTTTTACAATTAATCAACTGCTAATTCAAAATCAACTTTTTATTTTCGACACTTTTACTACATCTTTCTGTCATGGCATGATTCTTCCAAACAACAAAAGTGAATGTAAATGTTAATTAGCAAAGGCTTTGATACGTGTAATCAATCAATACATTAAAACATAAAAGTACAAGTCCTTCCCAATCCCTGTGAGACTAAATCAAATCTAATGTATTTATATAGCCCTTCGTACATCAGCTGATATCTCAAAGTGCTGTACAGAAACCCAGCCTAAAACCCCAAACGGCAAGCAATGCACATTATTGGGATCCCTGTTTAATTAAAACTAACACAGCTGGGTTTTGAATTCACAGCTAAGAGAGAGGGAGCACTATAGTGGGCACTAATATTTGATATGTTAACACACAGTATATTATATACACATCACATGAGACTAAGCAGTTAGCCTATTAAAATGTTTATCTGACTCCATAAAGATAATGAATATGTACACAAGACTATGGTTGAGTTACAGTAATAGACAATGAAGAAAGGACTGAGAATGGAATTATAAATATACGTGTATTTAATTCATGGATTCAGCTTAAAGCTTAAATTACAAATCAATTCTGACATTTAAAAAAACGGTTATTTTGAACGCAGTATTTGCTGCATACTGCAGTTATACTGCACTGTGACTGCAATCTTTTTTCATAAGGGCACTGCTGCAACATGACCATAAACGTTGCATCTGAAACGGCGCAGTGGATTCTGCACAACATTTCTAACAGGATAACTGATATAAACTAACAGTTATGTCACCAATTGGATAGAAACCTAGTTTTGGACACCCTATTCCTAGTCCACTCCACTTTGGACCAGGGCCCGCATAGGGCTGAGTGGAGGGCGGGATAAATCGCTTCGGTGTAGATTTCCTGTAAATAATTTACACAATAAATAGCCTACAAAGGCACTGATCAGTATTCGAATCGTATAATAATAGCCGAATTAAATTTCGAATCTTATTTACAGTAAACGTACAGATGTTTTGTTCAAAGAAAGGTCGTATTTTCTCTCATCGTTCCAATGTAGATTGTCCTACTACTCGATCCGTAGATTTGTTTCCGGAAATTCTATTGTTTTTGTATATGCTTTTTGCGGTGGCTCTAACTAGCTAACTGCCATCTCTCATTATCTCTATTATTTATATTTATTACAATAGCCTCATATACATTAACTGCTGCATCTTATCTCTCGAAATGATAAAAACATGTATTACTAGGACAGTCATTGAGTCAGACAACAACTTCCAATAGTAGCTAGATTTGCTAGCCTGTTAACACAGACAGAAGGGTTTTAGTTTCCAGTATATTTGCTGCAGACGTTAGCTTCCTATCATTTTTTTTTACTCGATCGCAGGACTGATTCGCCTGTACAACAGTAACTAAACGTTACGAATTCGTAACTGTATCGAGTTACACATAGAGAGTTTGCTATGATGTCCGAAGCCATCATAACCTTCCAGTCTCAGCTCTCCGGAGTCATGGAGACGGTATTCAAGGCTGCTATGTACGAGATCACAAGGCTGGTGGACGATAGCTTCATGAAGGAGGTGTCCCGGAGCCGGGAGCAGGTCGAGTCGCTGAAGAAGCGGCTGCAGTTGTCGGAGAACAGACGCAGGGATGGGGACAGAGAGGGAGGCCGTATCGGGAAGTGTGCGGACTGTGGAAGAGCTAACGAAGACAAGGAGAGAAGCTCTGGAGCCTCACAGACAGGTATAGAGAGAGACATCTCTTTCTCTCTCTCGCATTTATATATATATATACTGCTGAAAAAAATAAAGGGAACACTTAAACAACACAATGTAACTCCAAGTCAATCACACTTCTGTGAAATCAAACTGTCCACTTAGGAAGCAACACTGATTGACAATAAATTGCACATGCTGTTGTGCAAATGGAATAGAAAACAGGTGGAAATTATAGGCATTTAGCAAGACACCCCCAATAAAGGAGTGGTTCTGCAGGTGGGGACCACAGACCACTTCTCAGTTCCTATGCTTCCTGGCTGATGTTTTGGTGCTTTTGAATGCCTGGCGGTGCTTTCACTCTAGTGGTAGCATGAGACGGAGTCTACAACCCACACAAGTGGCTCAGGTAGTGCAGCTCATCCAGGATGGCACATCAATGCGAGATGTGGCAAGAAGGTTTGCTGTGTCTGTCAGCGTAGTGTCCAGAGCATGGAGGCGCTACCAGGAGACAGGCCAGTACATCAGGAGACGTGGAGGAGGCCGTAGGAGGGCAACAACCCAGCAGCAGGACTGCTACCTCCACCTTTGTGCAAGGAGGCGCAGGAGGAGCACTGCCAGAGCCCTGCAAAATGACCTCCAGCAGGCCACAAATGTGCATGTGTCTGCTCAAACGGTCAGAAACAGACTCCATGAGGGTGGTATGAGGGCCTGACGTCCACAGGTGGGGGTTGTGCTTACAGCCCAACACCGTGCAGGACGTTTGGCATTTGCCAGAGAACACCAAGATTGGCAAATTCACCACTGGCGCCCTGTGCTCTTCACAGATGAAAGCAGGTTCACACTGAGCATGTGTCAGACGTGACAGTCTGGAGACGCCGTGGAGAACGTTCTGCTGCCTGCAACATCCTCCAGCATGACCGGTTTGGCGGTGAGTCAGTCATGGTATGGGGTGGCATTTCTTTGGGGGGAGGGTCGCACAGCCCTCCATGTGCTCACCAGAGGTAGCCTGACTGCCATTAGGTACCGAGATGAGATCCTCAGACCCCTTGTGAGACCATATGCTGGTGTGGTTGGCCCTGGGTTCCTCCTAATGCAAGACAATGCTAGACCTCATGTGGCTCGAGTGTGTCAGCAGTTCCTGCAAGAGCAAGGCATTGATGCTATGGACTGGCCTGCCCGTTTCCCAGACCTGAATCCAATTGAGCACATCATGTCTCGCTCCATCCACCAATGCTACGTTGCACCACAGACTGTCCAGGAGTTGGCGGATGCTTTAGTCCAGGTCTGGGTGGAGATCCCTCAGGAGACCATCCACCACCTCATCAGGAGCATGCCCAGGTGTTGTAGGGAGGTCATACATGGAGGACACACACACTTTTTGACTTGTTTTAAGGACATTACATCAAAGTTGGATCAGCCTGTAGTGTGGTTTTCCACTTTAATTTTGAGTGTGACTCCAAATCCAGACCTCCATGGGTTGATAAATTTGATTTCCATTGGTAATTTTTGTGTGATTTTGTCGTCAGCACATTCAACTATGTAAAGAAAAAAGTATTTAATAAGAATATTTAATTCATTCAGATCTAGGATGTGATATTTTAGGGTTCCCTTTATTTTTTTGAGCAGTGTATATATATTTATATTTATATACAGACCCCCCCATTGAGAACTTGTGGTCAATCCTCGAGAGGCGGGTAGACAAACGAAAACCCACATATTCTGACAAACTCCAAGCATTGATTATGCAACAATGGGCTGCCATCAGTCAGGATGTGGCCCAGAAGTTAATTGACAGCATGCCAGGGCGGATTGCGGAGGTCTTGAAAAAGAAGGGTCAACACTGCAAATATTGACTCTTTTTTAAAACTTCATGTAATTGTCAATAAAAGCTTTTGACACTTATGAAATGATTGTAGTTATACTTCAGTATTCCATAGTAACATCTGAAAAAAATATCTAAAGACACTGAAGCAGCAAACTTCCTGGAAATTAATATTTGTGTCGTTCTCAAAACTTTTGGCCACAACTTTTCAGTGCATTCGGAAAGTATTCAGACCCCTTGACTTTTTCCACATTTTGCTATGTTACAGCCTTATTCTAAAATGTATTAAATACATTTTTTCCCTCAACAATCTACACACAATATCTCATATTGACAAAAACAAGTTTCTAGAAATGTTTGCAAATTTATTAAACAAACAGGAATACCTTATGTAAATAAGTATTCTGACCCTTTGCTCTGAGGTTCGAAATTGAGCTCAGGTGCATCCTGTTTCCATTGATCATCCTTGAGATGTTTCTACAACTTCATTGGACTCCAGCTGTGGTAAATTCAATTGATTGGACATGATTTGGAAAGACAGACACCTGTCTATATAAGGTATAACAGTTGACAGTGCATGTCATAGCAAAAACTAGCCCTGAGGTTGAAAGAATTGTTTATATAGCTCTGAGACAGGATTGTGTCGAGGCACAGATCTGGGGGAAGGGTACCAAAACATTTCTGCAGCATTGAAGGTCCCCAAGAACACAGTGGCCTCCATCTTAAATGGAAGAAGTTTGGAAGCACCAAGACTCTTCCTAGAGCTGGCCGCCTGGCCAAACTGAGCAATCGGGAGAAGGGTCTTGGTCAGGGAAGTGACCAAGAACCCGATGGTCACTCTGACAGTTCCTCTGTGGAGATGGTTGTCCTTCTGGAAGGTTCTCCCATCTCTGCAGCACTCCACCAATCAGGCCTTTATCGTAGAGTGACCAGACGGAAGCCACTCCTCAGTAAAATGCACATGACAGCCCACTTGGCGTTTGCCAAAAGGCACCTAAAAAAACTAGATTCTTTGGTCTGATGAAACCAAGATTGAACTCTTTGGCCCGGATGCCAAGTGTCACGTTTGGAGGAAACTTGGCACCATCCCTACGGTGAACCATGGTGGTGGCAGGATCATGCTGTGGAGATGTTTTTCAGCAGCAGTGTCTGGGAGACTAGCCAGGTTCGAGGGAAAGATGAATGGAAAAAAGTACAGAGAGATACTTGATGAAAACCTGCTCCAGAACGCTCAGTACCTCAGACTGGGGGCGAAGGTTCACCTTCCAACAGGACAACAACCCTAAGCACACGGCCAAGACAATGCAGTTGCTTTGGGACAAGTCTCTGAGTGGCCCAGCCAGAGCTCGGACTTGAACCCGATCGAACATCTCTGGAGAGACCTGAAAATAGCTGTGCTGCGACTCTCCCCTTCACACCTGACAGAGCTTGAGAGGATCTGCAGAGAAGAATGGGGGAAACTCCCCAAATCCAGGTGTACCAAGCTTGTAGCATTACATTTACATTTAAGTCATTTAGCAGACGCTCTTATCCAGAGCGACTTACAAATTGGGATTAGCATCATACCCAAGAAGACTGGAGGCTGTATTCGCTGCTTCAACAAAGTACAGAGTAAAGGGTCTGAATACTTATGTAAATGTGATATCAGTTTATTTTTAATACATTTGCAAACTTTTCTGAAAACCTTGTTTTGCTTTGTCATTGTGAGGTATTGTGTGTAGATTGATGAGGGATAAAAAAACAATTAAATCCATTTTGAAATAAGGCTGTAGTATAATAAATTGTGTGAAAAGTCAAGGGGTCTGAATACTTTCCGAATGCACTGTATATATGGAGGAATCACTCTGAAGTTTGGCTGCTGTAATGTGTACCTTCCATACTTTGGTGATCACTGACCAGACAGTTGAGTTGGTGGTAAGATGCTTTATTTCCCCCTCTGCACTGATGCGAGGAGACTCCATTATTCACAATTCAGCTTTCCTTTTAGTTGAGATAAATGTTACTCTTTGTTTACCTGTGGCCAGGTGTGGAGAGGGGGCGTGGCCTGAAGCAGGAGAAGGTACTAGGGGAGGAGTGGAGCAGCTGTGGGGGCGTGGCCGAGGAAACAGCCTCGCATGACCTGGAGGAGGCCGATGCCATCAGCCCTAGGAGAACCTCTGAGGTAAGTAGTTGACTGACGAAACACCAGTGTTATAGAACCTTCAGATAAAAATGTACTGTGCAGGACAGATTAGAACTTGTCTTTCAGGGGGAATAGGGGACCATCATGCCAGGTTTATTCATTCACTGCCAGTTTATCCATTGTTTAGTTAGAATCAACTTCTTCATTTCCTTTTGCAGCCCGCAGACGGCGGAGGTCAGAAGCTAGACAGCCTGCTGAAAGAGGAAGCTCTCCACAACACTGAACTACAGGAGAGATGGGGCGTCTGCCTGGACGGTGAGTTGTTTACAACAAACACAACAGGCCATCTTTATGATGAGAATGAAAAGGAGTAGCTTCTAATATGTTGTCATTGGTATTATAATAAATCAACTTGAAACTAAGTTCAAATGTAGCATTAGTTATTCTACCACAGTTTCTACTATTGCCAATGCCTCTAATGCTAATGCTTCTAATACCTAATGTCTCCTGTGTTCTTCAGGGGCCGACGGTTCAGACGTCTCGGGGCCCAGTAAGAGTTTCAGTGAGCAGGAGCTGCAGCAGTGCCAGGATGACTGGGGATCCGGTCTAGACCAGGATCCTGAACCATCGGGTCCCGAGGGAGACTCAGTGGACCCCACCGACCCTCTCTACCGCCCCCGCTACAGCATGGAGGAACTGGGGGTCGGCTTTGAGAAGTCTGGTTACGGCAGTAGTGGTAGTGGCGACCATCTTCTAGACATGGAAGGGCTGGATAGGCTTCCTGGTTCTCCGTCTCGTCTGGGAGCGCTGAGCTACGGAGCTGCAGGTCACTACCAGGTGAACCTGGGGGGATCTGAGGGGGGAGACCATCACCATCGCTCCCACACGCCTGGCCCCCATCGGAGCCAGAGGGAGCAGCTGGGGTCGCCAATGCCATCCCCCCACCCGGAGGTGGGAGACCTAAACTGCCTGTTGATCAACAAGGAGGGGTACCTTGAACACGGTGTTCCGGACTTGGGTAGTAAAGCTGGCCACAGGGGGCTAACCTCCATCCACTCTGGAAGCTCAGCCCACAACACAGAGAGCCTGTATGGTGCTGCTGACGGCTTTGGACTCTCTTTAAACCTCAGAAATCGTTCACAAGAGCAGGTAACAGGAGGGGGGAGGTGTCATGCCTGCAATCAATGTTCAATGACCTTCCCAGATTCTGGTTCCCTCAAGGCCCACAAGCAGAAACACAAAACTGGGAGATGGTCGAATTCAGGGCCAGGGACTCCATACTCCCGCACTCAGTGCGGTAAGACCTTCACCCAGGCCTGCAACATCAAGGTCCAAGCCGAGGGACGCCACCTCTGCAGCCAGTGTGGCAAGGGCTTCACCACCTCCTCTGACCTGAAGAGGCACACATGCAGCCAGACTGCAGACAAGCCCTACTGCTGCTCTCTCTGCGGGAACAAGTTTAGTCGGCTCTGGAACCTCAAGCTGCACCGACGCATTCACACACAGGAGAAACCCCACCGCTGTACCATGTGTGACAAGAGCTTCACACGGGCGGACATTTTGAAAGTCCACAAGCGCACCCACACCGGGGAGAGACCGTACTGCTGCGCTGTATGTGGACTCCGCTTCAAACAACTGAACCATCTGAAGTCACACCAGCACAAACACAGGCCGGATCTCCTGAGCAGAGTGGTGGTTTAGAAAACTGTTTAATTTGACATTGAGAACCATTTTTGGGGTGATCAATTGCTTTTTAATAAGGACATTGAAAATATTAACTGTTGGAAATCCATGTTAAATAATGTATGCCTTAAATTATAGACTATGAATTGTCTGTCATAATGACCATGTCAACCTAACAAATATTTGAATATAGGGCATTCATGTGCTTATGGGATGGTGTAAGTCTGCCATGATTGTTTAAGTGCTTTTGATGTCAGACCAATAAAAACATTGCTTACCATTGACAATATGGTCAAACTTATGGTAATTTTTTCATGTTTTGGGTGAAAGGTTAGTAGTTAAATGTCAACTCCGGGAACAATATTTTGTCAGGTTCCCACTTGCAATTACGACCTGGAGGGTTAAGTCCAGCCCAGATGTTTAAATAAAAACACTAAAGTAAGTTTTATTGAATTAATTTCATTGGACCCTCATCTATGGATTTCAAGACTGGGAAGACATATATGCATGTGTTAGTCACAGAAAAAAAAAAAATGGGACTCAGGATCTCATCATGGTCTTTCTGTGCATTGAAATAGCCATTGGTAGAATGCAATTAGCTTATGCCTGCCCATAACATAACCCCACCATGGGATACTGTTTGACAAAACTGGACATTATCCCCAGCACAAGGTGCATTTGTGTAATAATTATGCCACACCTGTCAGGTGGATGGATTATCTTGGCAAAGGAGAAATGTTCACTAACATGGATGGAAACATGCGTTTAATTTGAGAGAAATACGCTTTTTGTGGGTTCTTTTATTTCAGCTCATGAAACACGGGACCAACATTTTACATGTTGCGTTTATTTTTGTTCATTGTAGTTCAAAACCACAGAACATTAACACCATGATGTGAACACCGTACACCTACATTTAAACTTGTTAAGGCTTCAAACTTTTCTAATGAATAACAAATTATAGCAAATAACCAGAATTCATGTTTCAAATACAAATAACCAACTCCGTCGCAACTAAAATAAAACAATTTGTAAACACATTTTTTACACTTAACTACGTCATTCTCTCGTAGCATGATTCTTCTAAACAAAAGCGGAAACAAATGTTTATAAAACAAAAACTTTGATACTTTTAATTCATCAATACATAAAATAACAAGTCCTTCCCAATCACTGTCAGAATAGATTGGGATCCCTGCCTCATTAAAACACTAACACGGCTGGGTTTTGAATTCACAGCAAATGGAGATAACTATTCCCCCCTCAATAGCTCCTATGACACCCTATCTAGTGCACTACTTTACAAGGGCCTGACACTGTTTCTGGTCCAAAGAGGTGCACTATATAGGAATAGGGTGTCATTGAATATTTTTCCCCCGCCGTCTATCGGTCTTTGTGTACAGTCTTCAGGTGTTTCTTCAGATGGCCAGTCTGTTTGAAGCGCTTGCCACACTCGGAGCAGGTATAGGGTTTCTCTCCGGTGTGGACCAGTTTGTGGTTCTTCAGATTATTGTAATCCAGAAAGCCCTTCCCGCAGTACGAGCACCAGTGTCTCTTCTCCCCGTTATGCCACATCAGGTGAACATTCAGCTCCACACGCCTCTTGAACCGCTTCACACAGAGGGAGCAGGCAAATGGTTTCTCTCCAGTGTGAACGCGGATATGAGCCTCCAGGTCACGCTGTGTAATTAAGCGTTTGTCACAGATTGGGCAGATGAACGGACGCACGCCGCTGTGGACCACCTGCTCGTGCTTAGTCAGGCCGAAGCGGTAGACAAAGGTCTTGTCGCACCGGACACTGGTGGCCCCGCTGATCACCGTGGACGCGGGCGTGGCGGTTGAGGCCCTTGAGGTCGGGGAAGTCCTTGCCGCAGGCGGAGCAGGCGAACGGGCGCTTCCCTGAGTGGAGGGAGGCGTGACTCTCTAAAGCAGCGGCGCTGCTCAGGACACGACCGCAGTCTGCACACTGGTTCTTGGCGAGACGTTTCCGTGGAGCCTGGGGAGACTGTTGGAGCTGTAACGGTCCCGGTGGTGACCACATCGGTTGTGATTGGCGGCATCGGCGCGCCTGCTGGAAAGTCCGTGGGCACTGGGGGACTTTTTGAAGTTAGAGCGAGGGCTGACGGTGACAATGAAGGGGATAGGTTGAGGGGTGGAGGGAGACCGTTTCAAATTTAAAGTCGCCACGGCCGCAGAACGAGGTCTACCGCGACGAGGGGTGGTGGAAGTGACCTGGAAAGAGTGAGGCTGTGGGTTAGGAGGGGTGGCAGGAGGAGGGTTTGTGTTGTCCCCTGTAACCTGGCGAGGGCTGGTGCGGCGTGGGCTGGAGGCAGCTTGTGTGCTGGGTCTGTATGACCGGCGGCGCTGTGGGTTGGAAGGCAGAAACTGTGTCTGTGTGACCAAGCCTCTTAGCTCTGACCTCAGACCTCTCTGTGAGGCCTTGGTGACCTTTGACCTACTCCTCTTAGCCTGGGCTAGCGCCAATAGTCTCTGAGCCTGCACCCAGGTCATGCTTCTCTTCTTGGATTTGGACACACCTCCAACAATAGGTGACTGTCTGGTCAGAGAGGTCACATCAGTGTTAGCTCCTCCCTCTTCCTCACTGATGATGTGGTTACTACTTCCTTGTCCACTAGACTTGTCGTCAGCCATCTCACCGTTAGCTGTGTCCTCTACTACATCCTGGTCAACGTGTGATTCCCTGGACTTTTCTTCTCCGTCCTCCATCACCTTTGAGTAGTCGTGGTCTAGAGGGGCGGTTCTCTCTCCTCTGGGTTTCTTAGCAACCACTGGAGAAGGCATGCTGTCCTGGGTGCGGGGCCTTAAGTGGAGGCGGAGACCGGAGAGGAGCGCTTCACGTTGACTTGACTTTCGCTTGCCGCCTACCTGGACAATAACCTCCTCCTTATTCTCGCTGGCGGGGATCGTCTCCGTAGCGACAGACCTTGTCATCACAGTTTCCGTAGATGTGGCAGGGAAGGGGGAAAGCCTCTCCCCCTCATCTTCCTCCTCCTCCTGGTCTTTCTCCACCCTCGGTGGAGCACATACTCTGGGTACTACTGACAACTGAGCTAAAAACTGTGTCTTAGACATCTGACAGCAGCCAGAGGGTGTGGTTCCAGCAGGGGCTGACAGCTGTAGAGGGGTTTCATAAGATGTCTCTGGGACAGAAGGTGACTTTGGTCCGGGCACGGTGGAGGAGTGTTGCACATGCTCAGTGACCAACAACACCTGCTTCTCAGGAGGGCCGGCAGGTTCTGTCAACTCAGTAGGAGATGGAGCGGACTGGACAGGCGTTGGCGGGGTTGCCGTGGCAACACCCGACTTCTCCAAAACTGTAGGCGGTTGTGTCTGTGTTGGTGGTGCGGCCGGTGGTCCATCAGGTACAGCTGTAGGCCGAGCTGGTTGTGTTGGTGGTGTGGCCGGTGGTTCATCAGGTACAGCTGTAGGCCGAGCTGGTTGTGTTGGTGGTGTGGCCGGTGGTCCATCAGGTACAGCTGTAGGCCGAGCTGGTTGTGTTGGTGGTGTGGCCGGTGGTTCATCAGGTACAGCTGTAGGCCTAGCTGGTTGTGTTGGTGGTGCGGCCGGTGGTCCATCAGGTACAGCTGTAGGCCTAGCTGGTTGTGTTGAGGGCACTGCTATTGGACGAGCTACAGGTAGAACGTCTGTGTGGGACTGTGCTGGTCGAGGAGATGGGGATGGACGAGGGGGTAGGGGCTGGGCTGTGTATTCTGAAGAGGGGTTCTGGGTAACCCGGAGATGACAGGTGGCGGGCGCTCTGACGATGCTGCTGTCGACTTCACCGCTACAGTCGACTGGACCGCTGTGGTCGACTGGACAGTTTCTTTTGACAGAGTAGTTACCGTGGACTGGGCCATTACAGTAGACAGGACAGTTGTTGTAGACTGGATAGTGGCTGCTGATTGAGGAGATGCTGTCTGGTGTAATGTTGGGGACTCTGCTGTTGGTATTACAAGTGACTGCTGTTCTGCTCCAGGGGCCTGGCCTGCACTGGCACTGGTATCTTCTCTGGTCCTGGGCTGGGATGGGCTGAGAGCCTGGGGGGTCTCCTGGATGTCTGGATCTCCCTGGAGAGGGGCCTCTGCTGAGGTAGGCTGGGTGGTGGGAGGCCTTTCCTGGGTGTAACGGTTGACCAGGGCTCTGACGGCTCCAGGTGGGACCAGGGCTACAGAGGGAGAGAGATTGACAGGATAGAGAAAGGTAGAAGGGAAAGTTGAAAGGGAGAAACAGAAAGAAAAAAGAGAGATTATTATAGATATTATTAGAGCCTGGTTCTCATCCCAATACTGTTTAATACATTGTAATAAGATGTGTGATTCAGAGGCAGGTTTCCCTAGTTCCTACCTCTGCCTGGTAACTCTCTGAGAGGTTGTCTGCGGACCAGAGTCGGGAGATCTCCCCCCTCCTTCTTCAGCAGTATGTACCCAGGGATGTAGTCATCAGAATAGTCTTCCTCCTGGGGGGACAATGCCAACAACAACAGGCTATATTAGTGTCAACATAAACTCTGACAAAGGCTGTTAGGCCCATGTACGTAAGTTTAAATAAAAATAAGAAGATTCCAGCAAGTGCAGTGTACAGGTGTTTCCTTTTCTCTGGGGTCAACAACAATAGGTTGAGCAGAGAGGTGGATGAATTGGGAAGACAGAAAACAGATTGGTCCATGCTATCCGGGATCTTTAGGACTTCCCTACCCCATTGAAGTTGAAATGTAAAATGGTTAGGTAGGGGTTTAGGACAGGGACGTCCCAACGATCCTTGATAGCACTGACCCAAACAGATCGGGGACTCAGGCTAGGTGGGGCCTGTCTTACCCAGTCCAACTCCTGTTTGATCAGCACTAAGGCAGTCTGTGGGTTGCCCTCGCCTTCGTAGGCCCCCCGGTGCAGCTCTGTCCCCTGGTTCTCCTCCCGCCGGTGCAGCTCCCCAGGCCGAGGCAAAGCATGCGCTGTCAGGACTGGAGATACCAGATCAGGGGAGAGAGAGAGAGAGAGTGGTTAGGACATACGCCTGACAGAACATTGTGTTGCAACACACCGTACCGATAGACCACACTTCTCAAACCCCAGTTTTCTGTGATATATTGTAGTCTGTAGACCTTTGATGGGTGTTCAAGGAGCCATTGAAACTAGAAGTCCAAAGAAGTGACAACGAAATGAAGGTAAAATATATATATATTTATTTTTTGTTTGCCCCTACCCTCTGAACAATCCAAAGTTGGTTTGAGGTGACTGGGTCACATGGTCAAGGACTAATTTAATTTAAAGTGATTTTGTATATGAATATCTTTACACACACTGAACAAAAATATAAAACGCAACATGCAACAATTTCAACGATTTAGGTGAGTTACAGTTTATAAGGAAATCAGTCAGTTGAAATAAATTCATTAGGCCCTCATCTATGGATTTCACATGACTTGACAGGGTTGCAGCAAATCAGAATTAGTTTTCCCCCCACAAAAGGGCTTTATTACAGACATGAAACGGAGGAGTATTTCTCAGCTGTCCGGGTAGCTGGTCTCAGACAATCCCACAGGTGAAGAAGCCGGATGTGGCGGTCCTGGGCTGGCATGGTTATATGTGGTGTTCAGTTGGACATACTGCCAAATTTTCTATAACAATGTTGGAGGTGGCTTATGGTAGAGAAATTAACATTCACTTCTTTGGCAACAGCTCTGGTGGACATTCCTGCAGTCAGCATGCCAATTGCACACTCCTTCAAAACCTGAGACACCTGTGGCATTGTGACAAAACTGCACATTTTAGCGTGGCCTTTATTGTACCCAGCACAAGGTGCACCTGTGTGATGATCATGCTGTATAATCATTTTCTTGATATGCCACACCTCTCAGGTGGATGGATTGTCTTGGCAAATGAGAAATGCTCACTAACAGGGATGTAAACCAGTTTAGGCACAACATTTGAGAATAATATTAGTTGTGTGTATTGGAACATTTCTGGGATCTTTTATTTCAGCTCATGAAAACATGGGCCTATCACATTTCAGAAGTTATAAGCAGATAAATCTAAATGAATCTTGTGTATTTGTTTTACCAAAAAGTTCCATTGTCTGCCCGACAAATTCTTATTTCTCCATGGCATTATTGAATACTATTTTATGATTGGCTTGATGGGTGCTATAGAGAGTTTATATTTCCCTCTAATGCACAGTATATTGACATAGTAGAATTCAATGGCTATAGTTAACAGTTACATGTTTTGTTTGAAATGCTGTTGAAAGCAAACGTTGATTTTAAAACATTATTTGTATTGTTGAATTCAATTGTCATAATAGCAAGCGAAGACTGACAAAACACAGGCCTTATTTTAAGTTATTAAAAGTCCTATGGGGAAAAATGTATGGTGAAAAATGATTGAAAACATTTCTCTATTTGACTGCTAGGTTTTATGGGTATGACGACACCTCCCAGGGATGGACTGGGAATGAAAAATGGCCCTGGACTTTGACTCAGACCAAGCCCACCAAAACCCCACTGGCAACACACCACCACCAAAACCCCACCACCGAAACAAAAAACTTTATGTAAACAAGATTACTGAACAATATTTATAACAATAACTTTAGTAAAATAGATGTAAAAATAGAACAGGGGGAACATGTTGCTCTTATGAGGAGGCTGGCTGGAAGGAGCACATATTGGCATAATGGCACTGGCAGCAAGGTGGCGAGAATCTCTGGAACCATCTGACCATTCAAATGAATAACACAGGATGAAGTGTGTTGGTGAAAAGACTGGTGAGTAGAAGTCACAAACCAAACCTATTTCCTACCTCATTACATTAGACTGGTGAGTAGAAGTCACAAAACCAAACCTATTTCCTACCTCATTAAATTAGACTGATGAGTAGAAGTCACAAAACCAAACCTATTTCCTACCTCATTAAATTAGACTGGTGAGTAGAAGTCACAAAACCAAACCTATTTCCTACCTCATTACATTAGACTGGTGAGTAGGCAAGTCACAAAACCAAACATATTTCCTACCTCATTACATTAAGACTGGTGAGTAGGCAAGTCACAAAACCAAACCTATTTCCTACCTCATTACATTAGACTGATAGGCAAGTCACAAAACCAAACATATTTCCTACCTCATTACATTAGACTGATGAGGCAAGTCACAAAACCAAACATATTTCCTCACAAAACAAACTCATTACATTAATACTGGTGAGTAGGCAAGTCACAAAACCAAACCTATTTCCTACCTCATTACATTAGACTGATGAGTAGGCAAGTCACAAAACCAAACATATTTCCTACCTCATTACATTAATACTGGTGAGTAGGCAAGTCACAAAACCAAACCTATTTCCTACCTCATTACATTAAGACTGGTGAGTAGGCAAGTCACAAAACCAAACATATTTCCTACCTCATTACATTAGACTGATGAGTAGGCAAGTCACAAAACCAAACATATTTCCTACCTCATTACATTAGACTGGTGAGTAGGCAAGTCACAAAACCAAACACATTTCCTACCTCATTAAATTAGCAATTTCTGCAGCAGCTCACTTCTCTCAGCAATGCCATCAATAACCAGGTCACTGTCCAGGGCCATTAAAACATCTCAGTCAGTAGCCATAAGCGTAAAAGCCTCCAGGTGCTGTTGAGATGGAGTGCTCCTGAGCCTACTGTTGATGAATTTCAGAGTAGAGAAGCTCCACTCGCAGGCTACCTGGGTTACTGACAGGGGAAGTAGTAACTCGTAAGCAAGGCCCAGGATGTGATATGCGTCGGTCAATAGGTTGTACCGACTAAGAATACAGTAGCAACACACTGCCAGATGAACAGCTCTTGTTCACCATCTCCACCTCGTCTTCATTTCATTCAGGTCCATGATCCTCCATTGTCCTGGTTGTGTATTCTTCAAATCCCCATTGTTTTAACCGAGTCCACTGTTCTGCCAGACTCATGAGCTCACTCTGTAAATTGGCCACTGTTGCTCTGCTGTCAGATTTGATCAAAATGTGCTTAGTTGTTGAAGGGCTGTCTGTGGAAGGCCACTGGATGTTAGCTGACTAAAGTTTAGAGTCCAGAAGAGCCATGTCGGGATACAAAGTGCCATTACTCAGAAATAGCTGATGGATGCCATCTAGAACTGTATCCAGTCTTTGATTATGTACACCACTCCTGTATGCCCTCCTTGCCCCAGTAAATATCTCATTGTGCCATCTCTCAGAGCACGGTTTTCTTCTTTTACGAGCCCTTTTCATTGGCAGAGTGGTCTCTAACTCCAGCTCTGTTTTCCCAACCCATTCCTGCAACTTCCTGTTGGCCCACTGAACAACTGTGTCTGCAGCTGCCTTGACTTTTTCAAAATGTCTTGCCGTTTCTTTCAGCTGCTCCTCTGTAGACACAACCATACGATGTGCAGACAGAATGTCCATTCCACTTGTTTGAAGATATTTTGAGACTGGTGAGGTGACCTGAAATATTCTGAGGAATACCTGAGCTGGATGCATTGTTTCATACTTCAGCAACCCCTCAAAGTATCCCCGTGCCTTGACCCGTTCAGTAGTGTTGATGTTTTTCTGATCTTGCATGGTGAGAAGGACATCAACATACCAACCCTCATCTGGATTTCCAAAAGCTCCAGAGACTTTCTTTAAGGCACTGTATTTAGCCCACCCGCATGTCTCTCCAATTGGGGCAAGACGTCTGTCTTGGGTCCTTGCTCTGCTTCTCCCAAATGTTCATCCTCTGGTAGGATTCACAGAAGAACACAGCTATGTTGTTAATGAGAGAAACCTGACCCACTTGCCAAGACACTTTCTGCTGTGTCTGTCAAAACAAGGTTCAAAATGTGTGCACAGCACCACACATGCACTTGATTGTTGGACTTTGCAGAGAGCCGGGCAGAGAAGCCTTTATACTGACCTTACTGGAGGCTCCATCAGTGGAATTGCCAAGGCACTTGCTGATGTCAAGCTTCATGTTTTCCAGTACTTCACTCAGTGCCTGGACAAAGTATTGTCCAATGGATGCCTCACATTTCACCACAGCCACAAGCCTCTCATGGAGGATGTTCGTTACATATCTGACTCTGACAGAGCATTGATCTTGTGTTGTAATGTCCTGCGTAGTGTCAAACTGGGCTGAAAACACACCAGCTTCCTGGGTTTCAGTTGCTATGGTGAACTGCGTTGTGTGTTGGATGGTGGTAATGACGTTATCTATTGTAGTCTTTGATAGAGTGATTAGAGAGCCTCTGTCCCCAGACTCATGCTTTTCTTATCCCCATTGTCTTCAGTCTTACCGCTTCAGCTGCAAAACCCTGACTAACCCTGTTCGACCCTAACAGTTGAACTGGTATCACTGGGCTCAATGGGCTGCTCTCTCTCCTCTGTGCTGCCAGTGCCTTCAGGCTAACTAGGCTGAGATGATTGACTGGTAACGGCGCCAAATGAATAATCTGTTATTTGTAAATATTTGGCTTCATCAGCCTAAAGGGACTTCAACCACTTCTCTCTCCGCTTTTCAGCACCTTTACGTTTGTTCTCTGTTTGTCCATCCTACTCCACTACAGTATGTATTCAAATGTCACTTAACAGAGTTGGGAAAGGGGCGTGGCCCAGGTAAAGTTAGAATGGACTGGACCAAAAGTAATTGGCTGGGAGAGAGAAGCTGACAGATATAATACCCAACCACAGTGGCAGAGGGCCGGCAGCCCACTCCCCTGGGCCAGTCAGACACACATCACTTTGTTACTTTTATTGAAGCAGGGGCTGGGGTTATTTATATTCTACGTTGCATCGGCCCCAACTGCCAAGCGGACCCACTGGGAAAACTCCTGGTGCTCCAGATGGCCAGTCCATCATTGACACCTCCACTGTGGGACTCTATAGGATCTCACTAGCTGGTGCAAGGCTCTGCAGTCCTCCTTGCTTGTTCTGCCCACTCTGATTCATTTGTTCCCATTTGGAAATGACAGGATCTGGTCTATTTTTTATTATAATGTCAGCCGAGACCAACAAGACCAAAACGGACTATACAGCTGCAAGCAGTGAGTGGAGTTCCAAGCGGACAGAACTAAACAAGTTAAACGTCTGACCCACACACACAGCTATGTGTAACCGACTTGGACACCGTGTCCCCCCACAACGACCAGCCTGAAGCCACAGGGCTTTGTCAGAAACTCCATGTCCCCATGTGAGAGCATTGGGAACAGGAGAGGGAAGCAAAAGGGGGTCTGTTGCGCAACTGAAATGTCTCTTCCGCATTTAACCCAACCCCTCAGAATCAGCGCTGCAGGCTTAAATCCACATCAACCGCGCCTTGGTCAAGGGCAGAAGAAAATAAAAACGGTAGATTTGTGACACTTTGCAGGGTCGGGGATTTGAATCAGCGACATGTCGGTTCCTGGTCTAACGCTCTTTGTCGCCCCGTGTGAACTGTACAGCGACATTTCTGTTCCTGGCCCAATGCTCAACGCTAGGCTACCTGCCGCCCCTTGTGAACCGTAGGTCGGGATTTTTGACCTGGCTACATGTACATCGAACAACACAGTAGTGATCAGTAGGGACGAATGTCGGGTTCCACCCATTTGTTGTCGAGGGGAATTCCTTATTATTACGTGATTATCTACTTGGAGTCGCCTCCCCCCTGTACCGCCCGTGGCTTCTCGCCTTTATCCAGGCCAAGCAGCCCACATCATCTGAAGAGTCTGGCTAGTTTCGCCTCCAACTTCTCCATACACTGACTTGGCTTCATTTGTAACATACACCTGACATGTTGAGTTCTCCAGGGAAGCTATCAGCCTGATGTAGAGTTTACTGGTTACGTTCCAAAAAAGGTGTATACAAATTAAACGTATACATTAAGCAGTTTGAGGAAATATTCTCAGCGTTGAGCCTTCATGCTCAGCTAAATATCTAGGCTATTAGGATGTTTGCTAATTTGAAGTTAGCTTTGCTAACTAGTCCAGGAGCGTACTCATTCCGCTGATTCTGTAGCAAAATGTTTCGGAAACAAACGGGGCGGGAACTACCTGAATTTGTCAAATAGAAACTAGTTTGTTGTAAAACCATGATACAATTGTGTGGCGGAATGAATACACCCGTTTTCTACTCACCGCATTGGATACCAATGTCACGTTTGCCGATACGTGATGTTCTTTGACTCGGTCCAGGCTCTGCGGTTTGTCTTTCACTTTCACCCGTCGATTTCTTCACATTTTCGAGGGATCGAAGCCTCGTTTTGAGGTCCTCGTTCTCTTGTTTTATTCTAGATATTTCGGCTCGCAGTTCCTCAATAGTTTTTTCAAAAAGTTTCGTTGTCTCGGTGACTGCAGTATTCAATACACTCTCCATAACAAAGGCGAACTGGGTTTGAAAACATTCTTTCGACATGTTGGCGGCAACCAGCTTCACCCCACACGTGCGATTATTATTTCCAATGTAATGTAGAGGATTGATCAGAATTTGCGGCCTATGTCCGTGACATCATGGTTTCTCTTTCCACTGTGGACCACTGAGGTATGATATTAAATGGAGACTGAGTGCAAGATGGCCGATCGCTGTTTTTAGGTAATTACCCACGTTCGCATACGCCGACTCATGGACGGTCCATATCCGGGTTGTCCGTTTGCATCCGGTTTATACAGACCAACATCACATGCGCACTAGCACTCAGGGGGGAGCAGCTCACATAGCCGTGTTCCACAAACCACCTTACATCATAAATAACGACTAATTATGATTTGTAGATTAGTCAGAAAATGTATCCATGATACTCGCAGTTTTGATCCTCTCGAACACGGCCAATATGTTCGTCTGTGAATGATGGGGAACAAATCTGCCTCAGCGACAAACAATTTAATAATTAAATGGATGTTATGTACAAGAATGCAATGGAACTCTGCGCACAATGCATAGTGTGACGTTATGAGTGGTGGGCGGGATAAACCGCTTCAGTGTAGATTTTTCTGTCAATTTACTGAAGGATCGATCAAGCTTTTCATTGGTGATCATGTAGAAATTAATAGCGTCGATATATTAGATAGGAAATGTAACAACAATTTAGTCAGAGAAATTATAAACAGGATGTTTACCCCTGCAACAATTTCTCAAAGTCATCTTCATTTGGCAGCGTGCGTGGACTATTGGCTCGTTAAAATACAACTGGGGACTTCAGTGCTTTGAAAATAACAGATAATTTGGGAGAAAAAAAAAACAGGTGGGGGTAGAGAGACTAGAGTAGTGGGGGCGTTTTTGAGGGAGCGCGCGCTTATTTGAAATTGAAAAGTGTCGCGGTAGCTTTTGATAAAGAATAACGTCATGACGAAGCAGCTGCATTTTCAGTGGGATGTACTGTTGAGCGCTACATCCCGAGGGGTTTGTGCTGATTGTACGGATATTGTGACAGCCGGTTAAATGGCGTCCCCTTGAGAAATCAAGAACAATATGTATGTATGTATGTATGTATACATGTTTAGAAGGGCATGTGGCAGCAGTGTGTAGGAGGGAGGGTCCTAGGTGTGAGAAGTGTGCAGAAGGGCATGAGACAGCAGTGTGTAGGAGGGAGGGTCCTAGGTGTGAGAAGTGTGCAGAAGGGCATGAGACAGCAGTGTGTAGGAGGGAGGGTCCTAGGTGTGAGAAGTGTGCAGAAGGGCATGTGGCAGCAGTGTGTAGGAGGGAGGGTCCTAGGTGTGAGAAGTGTGCAGAAGGGCATGAGACAAAGGAATGTGTAGCATTGGGGAGCTGGGGATCAGAAATGTCCCGTTCGTGAGAGGCAGGTTGAGGTTTCCAGGGTTAGAGCAGTGCAGAAGTTGTCGTATGCTGAGGCAGTGAAGAAAGTAGAGGAAGATGGATCAAGGGGGAGGGGTCCTGAGAGGAGTGGTGTGACTAGTAGATCTGTACCAGTACAGAGGGAGGGGTCCTGAGAGGAGTGGTGTGACTAGTAGATCTGTACCAGTACAGAGGGATAAACCAACAAGTGATATATGTTTCAGTAAGATTGGATTTTTAGCATTTGTAGCAATGGTTATCAACTGTACTGCAGGGATGGAACGTAAGTCGCAGACAATTGAGTTTGTGGTGGCAGCTGCAGAGAGGTATTTGGGTGTGAGAGACTTGCCATCAGAAGAGTTACAGGGTGTGTTAAGTGGTAATGTCTCTTTCAGGTTGTTGGCATGAGGTAGGACTAAATATATTTAAATAGTGGAGTAGGGTTGTTTTTTACTGTTATTTTCAAGCAAAGTATAAAGGAGTTGTACTCCAGTCTAGTAAGTGGCGGTAATGCAGCATATTGGATGCCAACCGGCTGTTAAACCTCATCGAAGAAGAAATAAAAAAACTAGCTCCGACTTTGAAAAATCGATGTGAACGGTCATTCAACTCGGAATTCCAACTCCGGCCTCTTTATAGAGCTCTGACCTGAAGATCACTGACGGCATGAATTGACGTCGTATTTTTCCGTGTTCCCATTTCACATAATCCACATACTTTATTAGTTATCAAAAATAACTAAGAGACGTTTCTTACAAGATTCTTTACAGATGTTATCATTGTAATATTCTTATTTCTAAATATGCAATTAATGTAGAAAATAAGTGTAGCTTTTGTGAATTGGAAAATTAGACTATAGGGCATTTATTTTCTGATTGTTTTCATAGCGAAATATTTTTGGCAGATATGAAAATATACATTAGCGATAAAATGGGTAAACCTGTAAGCATTACCAAATGTTATCTTTTTTTATTTTACATACATGCGAAGTGACTGTCAAGACATTCATTTTATTTTTTTCATTTTATTGGGAAAATTCCATTAAAATAAGTTTAATAAAACGTTTCAATATTTTTCTAATCTATTTAGAATATTATTTATCATCCCTGAAAGGTATAAATAGCAATTTGTCAAAGAACTGTCCACAGTATATGATATTTGTATATTGTTTGTACAAAATCAATGTTCGTGTGATGTAATAATATAATAATATATATTACAATGTATACAATAAAAACTGTAAGTGTCTGTATCCTAATATATAATCATATCTGAATTATATTTTGAACGTCAATAACAGTAGACGTGTAACATACAAAGCTATTGCTTAAATAAAGGTTGTCTTTACTCCAGTAAAGAGCGTTCCGATGTAGATTGTCCCACTACCCAACCCGTTGGTTTGTTTCCGGAAGTTCGACTGTTTTTAATGGATGCTTTTTGTGTTGCCTGTCTAGCTAAGTAGCATGCCAACTACCATAGCCTTACTTTCTCTCAATACATCTGGTATTTATATGTATTAGAATAGCCTCATATACAGTAAGTACTACAGCTTATATCTCAAAATGGTAAAACAATTGCAATAGGACAGTTATTGGCGGAGGCAAAAGCGGTTTAGTTACCAGTATATTTTCTGCTAAGGTTAGCTAATTAGCTAGCTTCATATCATTTTGATAGACTGGATCGTAACACTGACCAACCTGAACAAAAGTAGGTAAACTTTACGATCTCATAACTGTAGCTAGCTACACATAGACAGTTTGCTATGATGTCTGAAGCCATCGTAACCTTCCAGTCTCAGCTCTCCGGAGTCATGGAGACGGTCCTAAAGTCAGCCATATACGAGATCACTAGGCTGGTGGAGGATAGTTTCCTGGAAGAGGTGTTCCGGAGCCGGGAGCAGGTCGAGTCGCTGAAGAAGCGGCTGCAGTGGTCGGAGAACAGTCGCAAGGAGAGGGATAGAGAGGGAGGCCAGCGGGGGAAGTGTGCGGATTGTGGGAGAGCTGACGTGGAGACAAGCTCTGGAACCTCACAGACAGGTGAGGATTGAGAGACTTTTAAAGACATATCTACTCAACAAAAATATAAACGCAACCTGCAACAATTTCAAAGTTATTTCTGAGTTACAGTAAACATAAGGAAATCCGTCAATTGAAATCAATTCATTAGGCACTAATCTATGGATTTCACATGACTGGGAATACAGATATGCATCTGTTGGTAACAGATATCATTATAAAAAGGTAGGGGCATGGATCAGAAAACCAGTCAGTATCTGGTGTGACCATCATTTGCCTCATGCAGTGCGATACTCCTCCTTCACATAGAGTTAATCAGGCTGTTGATTGTGGCCTGTGGAATGTTGTCCCACTCCTCAGAAAATGGCTGCGCAAATTTTCAGAATATTGGTGGGAAATGGAACACAATGTCGTACACACGCCGATCCAGAGCATCCCAAACATGCTTAATGGGTGGCATATCTGAGTGTGCAGGTCATGAAAGAACTGGGATATTTTCAGCTTCCAGTAATTGTGTACAGATCCTTGCGACATGGGGCCAAGCATTATCATGCTGAAACATGTGGTGACTGCAGCGGATGAATGGCGCAACAATGGACCTCGGAATATCATCACGGTATCTCTGCATTCAAATTGCCATCCATAAAATGCAATTGTGTTTGTTGTCCGTAGCTTATGCCTGCCAATACCATAACCCCACCGCCACCATGGGGCACTCTGTTCACAACGTTGACATCAGCCAAACGCTCGCCCACACAACGACATCCACGCTGTCTGCTATCTGCCCAGTACAGTTGAGAGTATGGTTCTCCAGTCTGCCAGTGGCCATCGAATGTGAGCATTTTCCCACTGAAGTCGGTTACCAGACCCTGGTGAGGACGACAAGCACGCAGATGAGATTCCCTGAGATGGTTTCTGACAATTTGTTCAGAAATTCTTCGGTTGTGCATACCCACAGTTTCATCAGCTGTCAGGGTGCCTGGTCTGTGGTTGTGAGGCCAGTTGGATGTACTGCCAAATTCTCAAAAATGGCTTGTGGTAGAGAAATTAACATTACATTTATCTGGCGACAGCTCTGGTGGACATTCCTGGCATGCCAATCTGTGGCGTAGTGTGACAAAACTCCACATTTTAGTGGCCTTTTATTGTCCCCAACACAATGTGCACTTATGTAATGATCATGCTGTTTAATCAGCTTCTTGATATGCCACACCTGTCAGGTGGAAATGCTCACTATCAGCGACCGTAAACAAATTTGTTCACAAAATTTGAGCGAAATATGTTTTTTGTAAGTATGGAAAATCACCTGGTCGTAGAAGGATCAGGTGTTCCTAATGTTTTGTACTTTCAGTGTATATATGAAGGAGTCACTAGTGGGGCTGCTGTAATGTTTAGCATCCATCATTTGGTGATCACTGACCAGACAGTTGAATTGGTGGTGGCATCTTAATAAACACGTATCCTTTCCTTTATCTGATGTGAGAAGACTCCATTAGCCACAATGTTTCTTTCCTTTCCTTTTACAACTTCTTCTTTGTGTGTTTTTCCGGCAGACTAGATTGCTGCCGTTCGCAGGTAAGAGTGCAGATTGCAGATTTGGGGGGGGGGGGGTGTATCCTTGGGCTAACCTCTACTCTCCCTCAGCATAGGGAACATTTTGTCCCTTTCGAACTCTCGCAATCTCAACCCTTCTCTCTCACAGGGCACTTGGGATCCCCAGCTGCATGGGTGTCCCCAGAGTTGACACACAGTGTTTCTCTATCTCTTTGTTACACTGTCTGACTACACCCTCCTGCACACTTCTGAGATTGTGGACGGTCCCTTCTACACACTGCTGCAATGTCCAAATCCTTGACACCTAAAGCACCATAGCATGTTCGGAACATGGGCCCTCACAGAATATCAAATATAACCTTTATCAGGTAGAAACTCTTTCACCATTGCCACCGAGTCTACAACTCACCAAACGGCGGGCGTCACAAATACTAGGAGTATTCCTTTTCATCTGATCCACCTCTACCGGTCACTCCTTTGAGTGGTGTCCTGCTCCAGAGAGCAAAGCACGACACGCGTTGAAACGTGTGATGTGCAGCGCCCCCTGCCTACGGCCGCTCCTACCGGTCCAAAATCATCTCTGAATGTCTACCACACCTGTAGTCACAGGTACTTCACCCTGGTCTGGCTCAACTTCAGAGCGCCTGCTTCACCCTGGTCTGGCTCAACTTCAGAGCGCCTGCTTCACCCTGGTCTGGCTCAACTTCAGAGCGCCTGCTTCACCCTGGTCTGGCTCAACTTCAGAGCGCCTGCTTCACCCTGGTCTGGCTCAACGTCAGAGCGGCTGCTTCACCCTGGTCTGGTTCAACGTCAGAGCGGCTGCTTCACCCTGGTCTGGCTCAAGGTCAGAGCGCCTGCTTCACCCTGGTCTGGCTCAAGGTCAGAGCGCCTGCTTCACCCTGGTCTGGCTCAAGGTCAGAGTGGCTGCTTCACCCTGGTCTGGCTCAACGTCAGAGCGGCTGCTTCACCCTGGTCTGGCTCAACGTCAGAGCGCCTGCTTCACCCTGGTCTGGCTCAACGTCAGAGCGCCTGCTTCACCCTGGTCTGGCTCAACGTCAGAGCGCCTGCTTCACCCCTGGTCTGGTCTGGCTCAAAATAACAGAGCGCCTGCTTCACCCTGGTCTGGCTCAACGTCAGAGCGCCTGCTTCACCCTGGTCTGGTTCTCAAAATAACAAGTACATTTATAGGAACTTTTACTTGGTTTCTATTCAGGAGACATTTTTACACTTACCCGTCATCGCACTCTGATCTGCTCAGTCTGTTGTTTCAATCTAGGCCCTTTCCTTTTACTTGAAATTAAATGTTCTCTTTGTTTACCTGTGGCCAGGTGTGGAGAGGGGTTGTGGCCTGAAGCAAGAGAAGGTATCAGGGGAGGAGTGGAGCAGCTGTGGGGGTGTGGCCGGGGAAACAACCTTCCATGACCTGGAGGAGGCTGAGGCCACCAGCCCTAGGAGAATCTCTGAGGTAGGTAGGGGACTGACTAAACACATGGAGGCTGAGGCCACCAGCCCTAGGAGAATCTCTGAGGTAGGTAGGGGACTAAACACCTGTGTAACGGAATGTTCGTTCAGAACTATATTGTACAGAACAGATTAGAACTGATTGTCAGGAAGAATAGGGGACCATCATGTCAGCTCTGTTCAGTCACTGTCAGTTTATCCATCATTTAGTCAGAATCGACTCATTCATTTCCTCATCCAGTCCACAGAGGTTGGAGGTCAGAAGCTGGACAGTCTGCTGAAAGAGGAGCCTCTCCACAACACTGAGCTACGGGAGAGATGGGAGTTCTGCCTGGACGGTGAGTTGAGGAGTTTACAACAAACATAACAGACAATAGCCAACCTTTATGATGATGAGAATGATAAGGAGAGTAGCTTCTAATATGTTGTCATTGGTATTATAACAAGTCAACTTGAAACTTTAAGTTCAAATTGAGCGTTAGTTACTCTACTACCGTTTCTACTATTGCCAATGCCTCATGTCTCCTGTGTTCTTCAGGGGCCGACGGTTCGGACGTCTCTGGGCCCAGTAAGAGTTTCAGTGAGCAAGCACTGCAGCAGTGCCAGGCTGACTGGGGATCTGTTCTAGACCAGGAGCCTAAACCTCCGGGCCCCGAGGGAGACGCAGGGGACCCCACCGACCCCCTCTACCGCCTCGTTACAGCATGAAGGAACTGGTGGGCGGCTTTGAGAAGTCTGGTTGCGATGGAAGTGGTGGTGGCGGCCATCTTGCAGACATAGAAGGGCTGGATAGGTTTCCTGGTTCTCCGTCTCGTCTGGGGGCGATGAGCTACGGAGCTGTGGGTCACTACCAGGTGGACCTGGGAGGGTCTGAGGGGGCAGACCATCACCATCGCTCCCACATGCCTGACCCCCATCAGAGCCAGAGGGAGCAGGTGGCGTCGCCAACGCCATCCCCCCACCCAGAGGTGGGAGAACGGAACTGCCTGTTGATAAACGAGGAGGGGTACCTGCAGGACTCCAGTGTCTTGTACCCCGAACACGGTGTGCCGGAGTTGGGTAGTAGAGCCGGCCACAGGGTGCTAACCTCCATCCACTCTGGAAGCTCAGCCCACAACAACAACACAGAGAGCCTGTATGATGCCGCTGACGACTTTGGACTCTCTTTAAACCTCAGAGATCGTTCACAAGAGCAGGTAACAGGAAGAGTGAGAGGAGGGGGGGAGGTGTCATGCCTGCAATCAATGCACCAAGACCTTCCCAGACTCCGTTTCTCTCAAGGCCCATAAGCAGAAACACGAAATGGGTAGAGGGTTGAGCACAGAGTCAGGGTCTGGACCTCAATACTCGCGCACCCAGTGCGGTAAGACCTTCACCCAGGCCTGCAACCTCAAGGTCCACCAGCGGGTCCACCAGGCAGAGGGACTCCACCTCTGCAGCCACTGCGGCAAGGGCTTCACCTCCTTCTCCGACCTGAAGAGGCACAAGTGCAGCCAGACCACAGACAAGCCCTACTGCTGCTCCATCTGTGGGAACAAGTTCAATCGGCTCTGGAACCTCAAGCTGCATCAGCGCATTCACACACAGGAGAAACCTCACCGCTGCACTATGTGTGACAAGCGCTTCACACGGGCAGACAATTTGAAGGTGCACCAGCGTATCCACACTGGGGAGAGACCGTACTGCTGCGCTGTATGTGGACTCCGCTTCAAACAACTGGACCATCTGAAGTCACACCAGCGCAAACACAGACCGGATCTCTTGAAATGAATTTGTTTTAAAAATATATACAGTACCAATCAAAAGTCTGGACATGCCTACTCATTCAAGTGTTTTATTTATTTAGACTATTTTCTACATTGTAGAATTATAGTGAAGACATCAACTATGAAATAACACATATGGAAGCTTCAACTGAAATGCTTTTCCAGCAGTCTTGAAGGGGATCCCACATATGCTGAGCACTTGTTGGCTGTTTTTCCTTCACTCTGCGGTCCAACTCATCCCAAACCGTCTCAATTGCGTTGACGTCAGGTGATTGTGGAGGTAAGGTTATCTGATGTAGCATTCCAACACTTTCCTTCTTGGTCAAATAGCCGTTATGCAGCCTGGAGGTGTGTTGGATCATTATCCTTTTGGAAAAACAAATGATAGTCCCACTAAGCGCAAACCAGATGTGATGGCTTATCGCTGCAGAATGCTGTGCTAGCCATGCTGGTTAAGTGTGCCTTGAATTCAAAATAAATCACATACAGTGTCACCAGCAAAGCACCATCACACCACCTCCTCCATGCTTTACGTGGGAACCACTCATGTGGAGATCATCCGTTCACCTACTCTGTCTCACGAAGACGGACAGATTTCCACCGGTCTAATGTCCATTTTTTTTTGTGTTTCTTGGCCCAAAAGTCTTCTTATTGGTGTCCTTTAGTAGTGGTTTCTTTGCAGCAATTCAACCATGAAGGTCTGATTCACACAGTCTCCTCTGAACAGTTGATGTTGAGATGAGTCTGTTACTTGAACTCTGTGAAGCATTTATTTGGGCTGCGATTTCTGAGGCTGGCAACTCTAATGAACCTATCCTTTGAAGCAGATGTAAACTCTGGGTCTTTCTTTCCTGTGGCGGTCCTCATGAGAGCCAGTTTCATCATAGGGCTTGATGGTTTTTGCGACTGCACTTGAAGAAACTTGAAAAGTTCTTGAAATGTGCCGAATTGACTGACCTTCATGTCTTAAAGTAATGATGAACGGTCGTTCTTTGCTTATTTGAGCTGTTCTTGCCATAATTTGGACTTTGGTCTTTTACCAAATAGGGCCATCTTCTCTATACCCCCCTACCTTGTCACAACACAGCTGATTGGTTCAAATGCATTAAGAAGGAAAGAAATTCCACAAATTCACTTTTAACAAGGCACACCTGTTAATTGAAATGCATTCCAGGTGACTATCCCATGAAGCTGGTTGAGAGAATGCCAATAGTGTGCAAAGCTGTCATCATTGTAAAGGGTGGCTATGTTGAATCTCAAAGGTAACATACATTTTGATTTGTTTTAACACTTTTTTGGTTGCTACATGATTACATATGTGTTTTTTCATAGTTTTGATGTCTTCATCATTCATTATTCTAAAATGTAGACAATAGTAAAAATAAAGAAAAACCCTTGAATGAGTGTCGTGTCGTTTACTATCATTAAAGAAGACTGTATATTATCAAATCAATTCTGTGTCATTTAATTTAGCGATTAAACTAAACATGTAACTTTAATTAACTAGGAAGTCCGGGTACCACGGGAACATGTTTAGAGTTTCAATTTCCTGAATATAACACTTCAGATATGAAAATATCTTATCAAAACAGTTGCTTATTAATGAATTTTGACCTCATCAGTCTCATTACTGAACGTCGCAAACCTTTGGATATCTGCACGAACCCTAGCATAGAATCAGGAATAAGCGATATATACATTTGGCTTAATTATTT